>NW_026057576.1:43759765-43867578 GCF_023721935.1 Panthera uncia
AAAGAAAGAAAGAAAGAAAGAAAGAAAGAAAGAAAGAAAGAAAGAAAGAAAATGATGAACTTCTTTGGATATATAAATATCTATCTACAATTATATATACATGTATTTTTTAAACATCTATATATATCTATATCCATATTTGCCAGGTTGTATTAATCTATCTACCTATATATAGACAAACACATACATCCTAGTTATATGTCAGTTACTTTGATGCCAGATTAGTTCAAAGTGCTATTTTTTTAAGTTTATTTATTTATTTTGATAGAGACAGAGACAGAGTGAGCGGGGGAGGGCAGAGAGAGAGGGAAAAAGAATCTGAAGTAGGCTCTGCACTGCCAGTGGTGGAGAGTGATGTGGGTCTCAAACTCACAAACTGTGAGCTCATGACCTGAGCTGAAACCAAGAGTCGGTTGCTTAATTGACTGAGACACCCAGGCACCTGTAGTTCAGAGTGTTTATTAATCTCTTTAATTCAATTTAATTGAGGAAATATACTGACCCTTATGAATTAGCATATTGTCTACTTCAGATAAGTAATGGTAGGTCATTCAATTTAACTTAATGAAGAGGACTGATTTTGTTTCATAGTATCAATCATGTGAAACTTAGTCAAAAATATCCTCTTTATAGTTTTCATGGAAGATAACACCAGTAATTGTGTGCAGCCCTTTAACTGAAATTTACTCTCAAAGAGCTAAGTAGAATGAATACTACAAAAAGTAGGACTCTAGAAATGTATCTGTTAATCATAAAACAACTACAATTCTACTACACACCTCAGAACAACATCAAAAACAAATCTTTTAATACTATCTCTGATTTACTTTATCTGTGCTTTGGGGGAACATATTTGAAAATAAAGAAAAACCTATCTCAAGTGACATTATTTCAGTATTTTTTCTCACAGGTGTAATGTGTAGACATTACAATATCCTGATATTTTCTACAGCCATTTTGTAGTGGGACATATAAATGCTGTCACATACTGGGTCACTGCAAGCTGAATATATTTTCTAAATCTGTTAGCTATCATGTCAGCAATTCTTAGAAAACAGATCCAAAACAGCAGATGGCTGAGAATTTAGATTCCCTGTACTTAAACTAGTAGTAAAGATGTCATTACTAATCCACAGACCCAACTGAATCTTTGAATTCTTCAACAGAATGTTTCTATATATTGCTTAATTATTTTCCAGACTTGCAGGTTCAAGGTAATCTGACTCTTAACTACTGCATATTAATCTGTCATGGCATATAGCTTATGGGATTTTTTTTTTATGGACTGACTTACAAAGAAATATTTTTATTGATAGAGTTAAATCTTTTTTTTATGTGCCTGATTCTCTGGAAGAAAGAAAAACATGTAACTGCACTTAAATCAGTAAAGAATTATAATTTGAGATACAATTTATCTCAACAGTACTCATATTCAGTTGATAGAATCAGATTTGACCTTGAATTGAGAAGTGAAAGGTTACATTATAAATCTATAGCTACCAATACTCACCCTATCCTTTATGATTTCAGTTGTATTTAATATTTTAACGTGTTTTTTTTTTGTTTTGTTTTTTTTTTTTAATTTATTTTTGGGACAGAGAGAGACAGAGCATGAACGGGGGAGGGGCAGAGAGAGAGGGAGACACAGAATCGGAAGCAGGCTCCAGGCTCCGAGCCATCAGCCCAGAGCCTGACGCGGGGCTCGAACTCACAGACCGCGAGATCGTGACCTGAGCTGAAGTCGGACGCTCAACCGACTGCGCCACCCAGGCGCCCCAATATTATTTTAAATGGAGCCATCAATAAATTCTGAAATCAGATTCTGGTGAACAAGAACTTCACTTGTATTTGGAAGGTGCAATTATGCAATATTGATTTGATTTTCATGTTCAAAGAAAAAAACTACAAATTCACGAATCTTCCCATTAGAATGGTATTAATAGAGGTTGATTAATGTACATTATGTAAACATTGTTTAATCTTAGTAATAAGTTGGAGAAACAGCCAAGAGAGACTGCTTATTTTTTATTTAACAATGAAGAAAAAATGTAGGACATTTAAAAAGTGTTATATATTTCTGAATATATGCAAGGTCAAGTGGTTCTTGTATATGAGGACATCTGAAAAATATCATGTGGTCACTCTCAAGTATTTATGAATGACTCTCAAAGGGTAGGACACTAAGTTGTTATGGGATTTGAAAATGTACTTGAGATTGGGTGCTACCACTTGAGATAAATAATTACATGTGTACAGACACACCTGGTCTCAATAATTATAAAGTTCTTATTACTGATACAGTATTTATCAAAGTGAACAAAAGTTACTTGGACTTCTGGGAAATTTTACAGAATTAAACATTACAATCTGTCAAAATTTTGAAAAGCATCATAATTTCTATGGTATGTAACAAATTGATACTCTGACATATTAATTGCTTAGTTTAATATAATTTTTTTCTTTCAGAATTCCCATACAATAGATTACACCTATAAGAATATTATTTGTTTGAAATCACTGACAAATCCACAAAGTATTACTGCTTTGAGTTGGATATTACTTGTAACTTACAAATAAAGAAATAGAGGTGCAGTAAATTAAAGTCACATAGTGACAGAATCAATAATTTCATCTCGCTTTTCTGATTTCAAAATTCAGACTCTTTCCACTACTACCTTACATTCCCAGAAATAAGAATTTATTTGCAAGGTCTTATCAAAATAATTCTATAGAAAAGCTACTTGACTAAAGTGACAGTATGTTGGGAAAACAGAGGAAAATGAAAAATAATATTATCTAGAAAAATGTAAAATATTATGCAATAAGGCAAAATGATTAAAAACTTTTTTTTAAGTTTATTTATTTTGAGAGAGTGAAAAAGAGAACATGAGTCAGGTAGGGGCAGAGAGAGAGGGAGAGAAAATTCTAAGCCGACTCAGCGCTATCAGCACAGAGCCCGATGTAGGGCTCAACCTCGCAAACTGAGATCGTGAGGAGAGGTGAGATCAAGAGTCAGATGCTTAAGCAACTAAGCCACCCAGGCACCCCAAGGCAGCATGATTTTAAAATACAAAAATTATATTAATTACTCTGATTTTGTTAAGACATGTAGCTTCTTGTGGGCAAGCACTTTCTCAAGTCTGTACTCAGGCTCTATATCACCTTTTACGAATATATGCATGTGTTCATATTATAAATGTAGGACCAATTTAGGTAACAGAGCTTAGCAGATATAAAGATGATTTTAGCAACCAGAGATATACACATAATAGAACTGACTGCCTCAAAGTTTAGTGAACCACTCGCCATTAGAATTGCCTAAAATTAAGCTACATAGCAATGATAAATTCTACTAGACATTATGTATTTGTCAACTGGTTGATAAAAATAATAAAAAAATAATAAAATCAATGAGTGTTATAGAGTCTACCAGCATCAGAACTTCAGACAGTTACCTTACTTGGAATAAAAGCAATTATAAGCTCCTAATTATAAACTGGGTATCAAATTGTATTATCATTAAAGTTCAGTCACCATTTACAATGTTTGCAAGGTGTTTCTCCATACCAAGCAATTCTCCAACACCAGCTGGGTACCTATAAATTTAAGTAAATTTTGACACTAGTCACCCAGAAATAGCATCAGACAGGCTAAAGGCCAAGTCCCACAAGATTGTCCCACCCCCCCTATTCTACTTCAGAAGTCAGTTTCAAGTCCAGTCTGTCACCTGCGCTTCTGAAAGCCTTTTATACATCACAGGATCCAATGATTTCCTCCTCAGGTTTAATTAATTTGCTAGAACAGCTCACAGAACTCAGAGAAACATTTTACTTACTAGATCATGGGTTTAGTATAAAAGGATATAATGTGGAACAGCTAGAGAGAAGAAATGCATAGGACAAGGCCTGGGGAAAAGGCAGGCAGGTTCTCATTTATCAAAGGGAACTGGGCTTGAGACCCAGGCTTTGTCATTTATGACCTGTGTAGCTCTGAATGTATTTTCTCTCAGAGACTCAGTTACTGATCTAAAAAAAAACAAGCAAAACCAAAATAAGATGAACAACAAAAACCTTTTTTTAAATTTGTGGTGAAGATTAATTGCAAAACTACAAGGCACATTTAGGCAGAATACACCGTCAATAAATGTTAAAGGTATTACTGAAATTTTGTCAAACTACTTTAAATTAGATGTGATATATTTTGAACAAAAAGAATGGGTTCATCATGTCCATAGAAGCTGTCTTCATAGTGACAAAATGCCTTTGATTGGGGGCAACTGTCACAAACAACTGGGACACTGAGTATCACAAGGGTAAAATGGAGCTTAAAAATTAACTTTCTTTTTGTATTACTGAGGAAAATTCTTCCAAATGATAGCATGACTTTAGTAAGGTTACTGATTAAGTTAAATGGTGCACAAGATGTAGAGCCCAGGTCTTCCTTCCTTGAGTATCTCCTTGTCAGATACCCTAAGTCAACCTCTCAGATACTGGTGATTACTGCATTGACAATGTTTAGATTCCTTTCCTAACAAGTACACAATTTATTAAAAAGACCTGTAAGTACAAAGTAACTTAAGAATATAGGATAAAGTATTGAACAATTTTTAATAGGAACAGGACATTACTTATAATACCATACCTATTCTGTTTGATCTCTCATTCTCCATTTTCTGGCCCCTTACCCGTTCTGTTAAAGTGAATGTCGCAATATCCAGGTGCTTTGTCGATTTCCTCAACTTTTTAATACTGTTCATAAAAATATGTTAGCTCTAAATAAAAATAATCTCAATTTAGTAATTTTTTTTTAAAAAAATGACTATTTGGGGGGCATCTTTATAAGTCTCTTTTAAAAATATAACAGTATTAATGACTAGGTAACATGGTTTATATGAATCAAGATTTTTATGAGGTTGAATAGAATATGCTGATTCTTTTAGGGACATGTATTTAGTAAGACATTTAATCCCACAATATCTTAACTCTCCTTTCATCAAAAAGTTTAATAATAATGTGGTTGAAATATAAATTACCAGAAAACCTCCTCTTTTCAAAGGAAAGAAAAGGTAAGGAAACAGTTTGATACTGTGGATCTGTTTAGATTACCTGGTGTTTTGTAGGCCTGATAAAATTTAGAAAAAAAACTAATGCTTTCTGTAGCAGCAATACTTGATAAAAATGTATCCTCAAGAGAACTTCCAAAATATTCTGTGACTCTTCTTAAAATGCAGATTCATGGACTCAATGACATAGCATGTCTCAGCTAGAATCCCCAAGGTTGCATTCTTAACAAGTTCCTATGGTGTTTCTTAAGCATTTTTAAGTTGAAGAACCACAGGTATTTTGACCCTTCAAGAGCTCAAGTCCTTAAAAAAAATGTTCTGCTCAACAAAGCCTTGATATTGAGTACAATATAGAATATTCTTAAGAATTTTCACATTAGCTGAATGCACATCCTCAAATTTTCTGGCTGGTGGAATTAAAATAACTTTTCTGTAACTTTTTGGAAATTATTTTAAGTACACAATTTTCAGAGGTATGTATATTCAAATTTATCTTTGGCTGTATCTGTAAATACCAGCTGCTTGAGTATTTTTGATTGAACAAATATTTTCTAATTTAGACTTTGTATTCTACCACTAAAGGCCAATAAATAAAACTTATTGATTTTACTATATCTGACATACATTAATTTATATTCTTAGGCTTTAATTTTACAAACTATACATAGGATTTATTATATGCCAGGGACTGTTTAATCAACTACCCAAATATCAAATCATGTCATCTTTATTGCAATCCTAAGAGTTAGGTGTTATTATCTCCTTTTACAGGTTAGGAAACTGAGGCAAGGAGAGACTAAGTAATTTACCCAGCACCCTGCTGGTAGCCTAAGGTGATGAAACAAGAATTCAAACCCAGTCAGTCTGGCCCAGAGTCTATACCCTTAACTCATACTGTGCTGCCTCTGACAGGAGATTGATAAATTTCGTTGAGGTCAAAAGTTGGAAGCTTTGATTTTATTGGGCTTTTTGCCTAATTCTTTCCATAGTTAAGTGAGAAAGAGGCCAATTTAAAAAAAAATCTGTTTGAACAGGTCTTATTAGAAATCCATCCTTTGGGCATGCTTCTCTAACATAATGTCTTATTTTATTTTGTAGGATTTGCAATTAAAAATTATTTCATCAAAAATTAATATTCCAAATCAGTACAACGAAGCTTGACTGTTATTTTCCTCTTGTAAAATCAGTCACCAAACAAAAAGGAATTGCACAGGGTTTTGCTGTGTGTTTGACTTTACTATTTCTATTACAGAAGCTCTTCATCACCATGGACTTGAATGTTAAGAAAAAAAATTAATATGGTTTATAGCAGTAATCCTCTTAAATGCTTGAGACTATGCCAGCTTTCAACTAACAAGCCAGGTTATTAACGGCTGCGGTCCTACAACACTCAGGGATTATTGTCTAGGTCTGCTGACGAGGCATTGCTAGTGACCAGTTTGTAAAATGCAATCTGTTATTTTATTTCACAACCTGATCAATGAATAAAACTGCTTGAAGTACAAAAACCTGCCTTCCCAACCAGCTGATGATTTTTGCAATACATAGAATTGAATGGCTCTTTTTATGTGTGATTAAAGGTTCTGATTATTACCTGTGTAAGTTATCTGGCAGCTTTTTTTTTTGGCTTTTGGTTTGATCAAGTAAACTTGAAAAGAACATCAAGATTTAAAAAAAAAATTAACATTACCTTTGACTAAAAAAATGACAGCTCTGTCAGGAGACTGTCTCCCCTCACCTGATTCTTAATATGGAATTTCTGACAAGTATACAGATTTGCCTTAATTATTTATTCATTTCATTGAAACCATCTTCATCTGCTTTAAATTTCTAATAAGTCTATTTAAATAAAGAGAATCCTATTTGAATGTTGATTTTATACTTTAAAAATCATGAAGGTGTCTGTATTTATACAGAAGTGGTATGATGCAGTGGTAATGGTTCTATCAGTAAATGGCCAAAGTAAAAATGCTAATTACATTAGATAATGACATGATAGCACTTCAAACCGAGTTAGTATAAAATAGCTACAGATATCAGTGAATTACACAACAATAAAATAGCATTACTGTTGCCAGAAAATATGGAGGATACAAACTGAAAACAGAAGAAGGAAAAAAAAATCCGTATTTCTTCACGAGTAAGTTGGGTCAAATAGGACATTTTCCTTTGGCATAGTAAACAGGGCAATTGTCCCTTTCCCTGTGCTGAGGCCCGGATTCAAATTTTGACATTGTTTTATTTGTTTTGCTTAGCTTGATTGGGTTGATTTTACCGTTTCATTAAAAGCCCAATAGCTCTGATCCGAACAGCTGCCTACTCACCTCCTACCCCCCCCCCCCCCCTCCCTGGACTTCCCGATCATATTTTGGCAAATTAGCATACCACAAGTATCTAAATTCAGCATGAATTTGCATCCTGTCCCTCACTCCTGGCAAAAGCTACTCTACTCTTTCCGCTGAAGTATGTATATTGAAAGTATGAAGTCTTTGGATTTAAACACCATGCAATCCATCTATCTGAAAGGCAGTTAAAAGCGACTCTGGGTATGGTGAATATTTTATTTCCAGTTTAGTTCTAAGGATTTTCCCCCCTATCTTTTAAATAACAGTGGGACAGAGGCAGGTAGGAAACATTTTTCCTCCTCCCACAGAGAGACAGATACAAGTGTAAACACTTAGACTAGCATTACAGGTGGGAAAATGAAAGTCAAGTCAAAACGTTTTCAAAAAAGAAGTTAGGCAGTGAATCCTATGTGGATTTTCACTCAAAAGTCTTGGTGAAAATACTAAATCCTACAAGAGTCCTCTGGGTGACAGGCCTCAAAATTCTATTTTGATGAGAAAGCTAATAGAGGAATATATTTTTCCTTGTATATTTTAAAGTTCTACCATCTTGTTTAATTGCTTAGATTTCTGAAATGGAATTGACAATTCAAAAATAATTTTCTTTCAGTGGTGCCTGGGTAGCTCAGTCGGTTAAGAGTCAGACTCTTGACTTCCGCTCAAGTCATGATCTCACAGTTCATGAGTCTGAGCAGCCCATTGGACTCTGTGCTGGTAGCACAGAGCCTGCTTGGGATTCTTTCTCTCTCTCTCTCTTTCTCTCTCTGTCCCTCCCATGTTTGCTCTTTATTTCCCTCTCTAAATAAATAAAAATAAACTTTATGGAAAGGAAAAAAAAATAATTTTCTTTCAGATTTCAAGGGATATGCTCCAAATTTCTTAGGCATGTGTTCCAAAAGAAAACAAAAAAAAAACAAAAAAAAAAAAAAAAAAAAACAAGAAAATAACAACAACAAAAATAAGCCTTTGCCCCTGTCTTAAACTTTTATGAACTCATCACTAAACATGGTATTCTCATATTGCAAGATGGTATGTCTTGTGTTTTGTCCTCTAGCCATTTTGATGGGAACTCATTGAGCCCTTGCATTCTGCAAATCTTGCAGAAAATATTTCTAAGAATTAAATCTCAAGAGTCTAGATAATGATAGCTCTCAATAAGTATTAATTTTTGCCCCTACTCCAATTTAGTTCACCCCATGTAGTGATTAAATTGTAATCACACAGTAGGAAACTCTAACTACTGATCCAGGGCAACAAGTTTTTGATCCCTTTTAATATGCAAATCTCCCTAAGAAAGTTTTTATCAATAATTTATATGACAGTGTGAGAAAGTTTCAAGTATGTCTTAAGAAATTTTGTGTAGGGAGATAACAAGAATACAGAACTAAATTGAAGTGAGAAGTGTCTACAAAAAAAGGAAAAGTTAAAAAAAATTGTTTTTAAGGTAGCCTACAAGGTCAGGGAGAAGTCAGATATTTCATCCTTCAACATTTGGTCTGGGTTAAGAACTTGGCTTCCTACAACCTCCATGATATGTTTGAATTGGTAAATGTTGGGTAATTTGCTATAGGTACAGCCACTGGCCAAAACTGACGCTTTATAGATTTATGAATTCAGATAACTTTATTCTTTCTTTTATTCAAAAGAAATCTAATTCTACACATAAATCTTCAAGTTTGGGGGCCAACAATATATACCTAAGTGCATTTAAATATTATTTACCAACTAAGGAAACATACATTTTTGGACCTTTGTAGTGATAAGCTAAAAATGGAGGAATTGGATCTGAATCATTACTTGCCAAAGACTGATATTTTCCAAGTCTATGCAAATGTTCATAGTTTCTTCTCCATCAGAATAAAAAAAAAATAACATGTATGAAGATGAAACACAGCACAAGACTGTATTCACGTATTATTCATATGGATACTTTGAGAATATGGGATGGCAGCGAATTTTATAGAAAACAAAAATAAATTATTTTATTCCTATAATTAATCATATCTATGTATAGACAGATGTATAAAAACGTGTCATCCTCCAAATTAAAATATTATAACATAATAAAATATACTGGACTCTTTTTGCAATTACTCTTGAAATGCTCAAGGAATTTTCACATTGATTATCTCATTTGTTTACCCAACATTCCCATGAGGTGGGAACAAGTTATCAAACTGTGACATCTTTTTCAGAGATAGTATTTTTTGAGGCTTTACTTTCAGTTACAGTATGGTTCATTTAATGACAGAAGGTAATTTTAGGGGAAATTGTAGATATACCACTGTGGATACCATCTGCTTAAAAATATTCTCCATGACATATTCATCAGCACTGTCTACTATGTAATTTGGTGGCAGAGCTCTTTTTAAAAGTTTCTTACCTCGCAATTGTGTAACAACTCCCTCCAAGCCCCTCGCCCCGAAAAAAAAAATCTGAACAAATTTGATTAAGCTGGTGGATAAAAACAGAATTGATAACGGGAATGATAAAGGTGGAAAAAATTCAATACAATTCTTGATATTCAGGATTTCTATGAAATGCATGGATTTCAATACACCACACCAAAGAATGGAGTCTTTGTTCTTTGTTTTCCAGATGGAAAAGAAAAGAAAACTGAAAGCTTTGCAAGATCTTTCAGTGAGATGCTTCTGACAAGTGATCAAATCATTGAACACTTCTTCCTGAAAAATAATGTTCAGATGTAGTCTAAGTATACGCCCTGTGACAGCATGAACATCCTTTTCTCTGTGTTGACATTCATTCTAATAATAGAAAATGTAGACAGAATATCTGACACCCCCACCAAACCAAAAGACTAACTTTATGTCTCTGAAATAAAATTCTTATTAATGGAAGTATTCTCACTGTTTAAAAATGGTTTTGAAACTACCTTTTTACTTTTGATTATATGTCACCAAAACATTAGGGATGTGGTAAACACACAATGTAACTTAAAAAATAATGGTCTTATTTAGTAAAATTATAAATGTTGCCTAGTAAGATGATGGCCTCCTCTGTTATGGCATGACATTGATATATGTAAAAATATAAAATATATATATATATATGTATGTATATATATACACATATGTATATTCATATATATGTAGATATACATATACATATATATGTAATGTATATCCATACATATATATGTGTATATATATGTAAATAGCTTTTCAGTGTTTCTATAAATAAAGGTACTTTTAAATTGGTTAACTTATTACCAAAGAAATTTTCAGGCACAATGAAGTAAAAGAATCGTATAAAGACTTTTCCTGTATCTGTCACCTAATGCTAACCTTACTTCCTCTAGCTCCTACCCAATTAACCACCTAGCACGGCACAGAGATTATTTTAAAGAAAGTTCCAAATGTCATATAATTTATCAGTAAATATTGTATATGTCTCTAAAAATATAGGTTTCTTAAACTCCATATTGACAAATTTTCAAGTGTTAACAATTTCTTTACTATGACCATTTGAGTTAGTTTCTCAGATTTCCCTAATTGTCTACTTTACTAATTGTTTGCTCCTAGTAAATCATACAATACAATCAGTTGATATCCTTACATCACTTCTAATGTGTAAATCTACCCTCCATTCTCTTTGTATTCCTTGCACTTTATTTTTAAAAGTAGCCTGCCATTGCCAGGTCAGTGATTTTTTTCATTGCATAGCTGTGGTCATTTTCAATTTTCCCTCTAATCCTTTTATTTCTTCTGTATTGATAGTTAACTAGTTAGATATATGATTCCTGTTTGATCACATTCAGATTTGATTTTTTTTTTTTTTTTGACAAGAATCCTGGTTGTAAGACTCCAAATCTTTGTAAAGAAGTATCAGTGAAAGAATATAGACTTTGGGACTAATGAAATCTGAATTGGATTTCTCTCCCAATTATTTGTTTTAGTGTCTGAACTTGGAAAATTATATATCCTCTGACTCAGTTTCCACTAATGCCCTTCCAGTGCCTTCTTCCACTTTATAAGTTCAATTTGTCATTGTTGAAACGACAACTTTTCCTCTAACTTTTTCTGATGGGATGGGAGGAAGAATTCAGTTTTAAAACCATTGGCAGGCAAGCTTTCATACAATCTTTGGCTATATGATAACTGACTTATATTATAGAGGTAGGGGTATTGTTAAAAAGATTTTTTTCTTCTTTCTGACCAGCTAAAAGTCCATTTATAGATAAGAGTCAGATAGTATGTTATTCATTTTTGTTTCACATTTTACACAAAGGACAGGTTGCAACAGGCAAAGCACAGTTGCAAGAAAATTTACCAAAGACTTGGTCAAGTGAAAAGACAATCCTGAAACCCTCCTCTGGTAAGTTTTCTGGTAAATTACGTGCTGTTAATGGAGTCACAGATGAAAAGATGGTTTTCACCCAGAGTCTGACGCTGGAGGAATTACAGCTTTGGAGGTCCAAGCTCTTCAGGGTAAAACAAGAAAACTTAAGATTAATCTATTTGGAATTAACAACAATTGATGACATTTTTAATTTTATTTTTGCATATTTGTTGTTTTTTTGCATAATTATTATTATACACTATTCATATCTGACTTAGAGAATTCTAATATTTGCTGATATTTTTAATGATGAGTTATGATTTTTAAAATTTTTTAATGTTTATTTATTTTTGAGAGAGTGTGAAAGAGAGAGAGGGAGCAGGGGAGGAGCAGAAAGAGAGGGAGACATGGAATCCAAAGCAGGCTCCAGGCTCTGAGCTGTCAGCACAGAGCCCAACACGGGCTCAAACCCACAGACCACGAGATCATGACCTGAGCTGAAGTAGGATGCTTAGCTAACTGAGCCACCCAGGCACCCCAAGAGTTATGATTTTAAGCAGAATTTGAATGCTAGTATAATATTTTAAAATTGAAAGAGGTTTTAATCATTTTTTTTAAATAATCTATCTTATGACTTGACTATACAACTGATAATGCTACACTTCAGAGAGTAGTAAATGATGCCTAAAATACTTTTAAAACAATGGTCACAAAACAAATAAACTGCATGATAAAGGTTTACTGAGTACAGGGGGAAAAATAGAATAATGAAAGTCCTGAAAATCTTATCATTTCGAGACTACTGAAGGAATTAGAGATATTTAAACAAAAGCTAAGGTTTGGCCTGGACCCAATTCTTATTCCATAAAATAAGCTGCCTTCTTCGATTTGAAAGGGTAGACTGTGAATGAGGGAGGGCAATTACATGTATAATAACTAAAAGTGGGAAAATAGGGCAAATAGGAAAGAGCTAAAAAGCAAACTTAGTTATTCAATATGTAGAAGAATTTTACAGTCATATGAGTTGACTCAAAACAAAATGGACTCTTTTCAAGCATCAACTAACAGCAGCTAATTTCCACGCAGATGGCAGTATTGTAGAGCCGGCTGTGGACCAAACATTAAGGCTGCTCATCTATCAATTTTTCAATGACTCAGATTCTACATACTTCTCGATACACAGATAATCGCATGAATGGAAAGGTAAGCCTAAACAAGACCTTAGACAAAAATAATAGCCCAAGTGACAATAGTACATTTATTTGGATAGTTTAATATATATTTGGAGTCAGACTGGATAATTCAATGAAAAGTATATACAAGGCCAACATTAAACATTTTACTTTCTATTTCAATTTTAAAAGAGACAATCACTAACCTTTCTTAGTGTGTTCTGTTAGGAAATCTAGTGGTATGTTATTACAACTGTCAGAGTGAGAAATGTTGGCAAGCCATCAATTGGCATATGTGAACAGGGATCCTGGCTCTGATCACAAGGACAGACATTATCAATTTGGAAAAATGGTTTTATACACCATTGGGTATGTTTTATTTATCTGTTTGTTTATGTTATGGCTGTAAGTCAAATATTTAATATTACTTGTTAAGGCAACTAAAAGTAACTGTTCATTTCTGTGAGTGGAGCTTAGAATGGCTAAAATTTTCCATTCATACAGTCCTAAAAATTTAATAGATGAGTTACATGATCAATTACAACTCCAAAATAATAATAACAAGCTAATGAAGCACATAATAAAACAGTTCCTCACATTCATCCAAATGAATGATTAAACTCTGTTTATGCATTTACTTTTCAATTGCATGATGTGCTAGTTTAGTAAAATACACTCTAGTTTATATTAAATTAATAAAGTAGTGAATATTCCCCTTGAAGAACATTAGTGAAATCCTAAAATCCTTTGATTTCACCAGATTTTTCTCAAGGCAAAAATCATCTATTTATCACATACATCACCTTTAGACCATTATATAAATGATAGTTGGGATTGCTATCAGGTAGACAACTATTCTATGTAGTTTAGAATCCAAAGTTTAAATGACTTCTTAACTTTCTTGGGGGGCTTCTCTCCTACTCTTGCATACTACTTGAAAAAAATATTACAGGTTGCATGATTTTAGGCAAATCACTTCAGCCCATTGTCTTTTGCACAAGAGTACTCACATTCGGTCATGTTTAAAATCTTTTTATATCCTAAAGTTCTGTGTTTAATATTTGGGAAAAGAACTACACTAAACATCAGAGCATGGGACTCGGGCAAAGCTCTGAGCCATAGTTCATAGGAATAGCTCAGAAAATTACCATATGGTAGACAGAATTCAAAGGAGTGAAAATGTGGGAAAAGATGGGTATAGAAGTAAGAGAGAAATAACGAGTTTCAAGAATATAAATTAAATACTTATTTTGCAGTTTTAAAATATGACATTATAACTTTATGCTAGAGAATAGAAAAGGGAAGGAAGAAGGAACTAATATTACTTAAAACACTGAACACATCGAAGAAACCATGTATTAGAAATCTTTTTACTCCTCACCAAATTGGGTAAAATGTGTAATGAGTCCCTTTTGCTTTTGAAGCAACAGGCATGGAGCTGATAAGTCATGCCAAAGTGCATATAGAGGCAAATGTAGAAGCTGGATTTTCAAACCATGTCTAATGCCATAGTCCATTTTCCTTCCACTGTATTCTAACATGCCACACTCAAAGTTTTCCACTGGATCTAAGAAAGAAGATCAGGTACGATGGAGTATGCCTATCTGTCCTCTAATTCCATACTAAAAAGACTTAACCAAAGTTAGTGATTTGTGAAAATCAAACCCTGTGGAAGCAAAATACATGTAAATCATCATTAACATCATCAACAACCTTACATCTCTATCAGAGTAACAAATATATTTAATGTAATTTTTGTCTATATGTGTAGTATGTTACTATCAAGGAAATATGCCGTCAGAGACACTGAAGCTGGCTATTAAAAAATGTATCTTTAACCATTATGCCTTCACTTAGTTCAATACAGAAATGACCTATGTTTTTAAATGGTCAATTATACACTCAAGATTACTAAGCCAAACAAAAAACTCCTTAGTGTGGATACTTATGTGGTAGGCCACCATATAAACAAACATATTTTAGAATGAGAAAATGAGTAGACACATGTAATAAGCCTACTCAAATATTATGAAAGCAATTAAAAATATTTATAGACCATGTCTTATGAAACCAAAATACAACTTTTTTTTTCTGGGAGACAACTTTATTGTGAATAGCATAGTTAATGCCATACATTCATCATATTCTGTACTAATTGGTTTTTTTCCCTTCCTAGGATCTGCGAAATAGTTTTGAGTAGCAAAGTCAACAACATTTAACATGATTAAAACTGCATTCTTAATAAGAATTGTATTCTAACTTGTATTAATGTTTATTTTAAAATGTTCCTGAACTGTGGAACCATCTGTTTTATGCCTGTTTTGGCACTGAAGTTCTAGAATCCTAGCACTCCAGGGAGATCATCATTTTTGTTCATGATATAAGAGGGATGCTACGGTTCATTCAAAATAAATAGTTTGATTCAAGCTCCGAAGTAACTGGGAAGAAACTATTGATAAAATTAAAAACTGAGGCTTCTTTTAAGTCTAAATCTTTTTCTATGATCTACATTCACAGTGAATTCAAAATAAGTGACTAGGTCATAAATTTCCTGGTCTTGACAGGGAAAAAAGATCTTAAGTCAGTCAATGAGTCACATATTTGAACTTCTAAAATTTTCACTAAAACAGCAGCAATATTCTTTTGAATATATGACTTTCAAATCACCTTTTGAGCATATTGAAATCAATTAAACAATAAGTATATTCTCATTTACAAAAGAAATCAATCAGCTGTCATTTTTGATTGATTATTCTTAGTTGGAGTGGTATTTAATCTATGAATTTATCACATTTTTCAACTACTATAAAATGGCATATGAATTAGAAATGATGTCTCATAGTAAATGGACAAAAAAATCCAGTTCTCTCTCAACACCTTTTGTGAAGTCTTCTTTGAACCATGTGATCAGTTATTATTAAGGAGAGTAGGTTATTTTTGTTAAGCATAAAATACCCACTATGCTATCAAGGACATAAAAATTAGCAAAAATTGAACCTAAAATATGTACCCAGGGAAAACTAAGCTAATTTGTATTGTATGAATATGATCTAAGATTCTTTAGAAAGAATTTTTTTTTATCAATTTCCAAAATGTAGAAATTCTCCTTCTTTAGAGAAATATGGTAACCACACCATTCCCATTAAAAATGCAGCTTAACAGGACATTTATTTTTTTCACTGGGAACCCCCTTCATTGACACTCCCCAATCTCCAACCCCGAAAAGACAATGCTTCTCAACTGTAAATATTTATTTTAGCATTGCACCTTTGTCTCTGGGAAGAAAAGCAAAAGCAAGAACTGCATGACAGCTGGAGAATAAGAATGAAAATAAAAGAGTTTTACTAAATTTGAGTGTTCTTTTCATAACAAGCCAAGTAAAATTTTATTTAATACATTTTATATTCAGTTTATAGAGAGGACAGGTTGATGAAACTAGTAAGGAAATGGCACATGGTCACTGTATCTATTTCTTTGTTCATAGAAAGAGAAGGAAATGAAGTTGTATTAACCTACAATTAAAGTTGTGATTAAATAATCAAAAAGAGGTTTGAAATGAGAGAAGGGGGCAGCATTTATTTAGACTCTACTATGTGCCATGGTTTGAGGTCACCATGGCCTATACATTATTTCATATAGTGTTCTCAATTATTCTCCAAAGTGTTCATAACTATCTCCATTTTATAGATAGGTAAACCAGAGATCAAATTTAAGAACTCGCCAAAATTTCCACAGCTAGTAAGTGGCATACAGGATTTGTATCAAAATCAGTCTAAAAGCTTCTTTTCCCTTTGCACCAAAAATGCAGATTATTAAATATACATATGACAGTTGAGTCTGAGCTCCTGAAAAGATCCTAATGGGAAAACAAGGCAATTCTAAAACAACTGGTAATTCTTATTATATATTCATTATATTTTAGTTTGTAGTGGAAGGATTACTGTTTCTGATTAAATAAATTAGGGGAAATGATTAACTCAGGGATTATTTCACAGACTCACTTTAACTGTTATCACTAAAGGACCAAATGATCCAACTGAAGTATATTCAGTGTGTGTGTGTGTGTGTGTGTGTGTGTGTGTGCGCGCGCGCGTGTGAGATTTACATTGAATATTTGGATGGAAAATCATTCAAAAATCTATCTAAATCGGTAATACAAAGTCAGAATTAAGACCAGTAATTTTTGTCATAAAGCAATTAAACAATAGGAATCTGCATATTTTACTTCAGATTCCACACTTTTGTGGTTACACATTTTATATGCGCATTCTCACTGCACCCTAAGCTTTTTGAGAAGTATAGCCAAGATTAAATGGGAGACAATGATGTGTACTGGATATGCTTAAAATATATTTGCAGTGTAAATCAAATACCATCAAAAGATAGCAATATAAAACAAAGTTTAGAGTAATAACTCAGAGATCTCATTCTTAAACAGCAATACTACCAGAATTGTTTTTTTCTTCTTTTAAAGTAGGCTCCACACTCAGCATGTAGCCCATCACAAGCCTCGAACTCATGACCCTGAGATCAAGACCTGAAAACTAAGATGCTTAACTGAGATATCCAAGTGTCCCAGAAATTTTTAATAATAAAAATATGTTGGCAATAGGAATTCATAGATATTAGGCCATTCAATTGCAGTTTTCTTTGTTGTCTTTTATAGTAAAAATACACCTCTCTGAAATATTATAATAGGATAAAGGAAACCATCAGATCAGGTTATATAGCAAAATACTCTAAGTAGAATTAATAAAATCATATACTTAACTAAACAGTATACTAATTAAGTCCTAATAGCCTCTCACAAAATCAACGAGGGAGAGTACAATATGTTTACATTTTCTCCTATGGTAGATATTGTTTTGGAATTCCTTACAGAAAATGTTTCCCCCAAGCGACATACACAGGTTGGAAGAGATTAAAAATAAGCAATAGTCATAGAACATATGTTAAATTTAAGAACGTGTTGCTCTAAACTCATTATCCAAATATTTGATATTTAGTGTAATATATTTTTTTTCCTCAAACCTTCACAAAAGGTCATTATAAAATTATTTACCACTTCAGTCTTCAAAATATTTTACAAACTCTATCCCATTTATAATATGAAATATGTATTCAGCTAAACTCCAAGATATAAAGGAGAATAGCACTCTGCTTAAATTATTTTCTTTATAATCAAAACTTAGAAAAATCACACGGAAATAGTTAAATGTATTTTTTCTAGCTGTATCTGTTTGCATGGAAAAATCTTTGATAACGAACTAGACAACAAAGTTTTTTATAAAGTTTTCAAAGTGTAATAAAATGCTGTACTGTAAATCCAAAGTGACCTGCAAAACTCAGGGGGAAAGTGAATATGATCTCTTTCCAGTTATTCTGGCAGAGACAATATAATTTTTGAACTTCCTGACAGCTCTATTGCTTTCGCTACCCTGAGCTGGCAATGTGTTACCGGTGCCTTCATCGAGAAATGTTCTTTCACATAACATCACAAAGTCAAGATTTCAAGATTTCCCCTATCATGTGTTTATGGCACTCTGGTCTGAAAAAGAGCAAAGTGAATTAGCTCAAAACAGACAAGAATTAAAGGTTAATAGTAGCAAATTAGCATTCTCTTCATGTTTTTTCAGGCCTAAAACGGTGCTATTTTTCAAATCCTCAGTGATGAAGACATTTTCATTTTTAAACGGAAACGTATTTGTGCTGCATAGGTAAAGACATGTAGAAAATTTAAATTGAGACCTCGTGAAAGTAGACTGAGCCTCTCCATCATATTTCATATTAAAAAATTAACAAATAGTGACTAGTTGAGTAAGAGGCAGTCCATGGGCAAAACAGTACTGCCTACTCATTTTTTGTCTTTTGACAATTTAAAACATATGGCTGAAAGTAACAGGAAATTGATTTCTTCCCTTCACAAATTAAGAAAATAATGACATTTCTAGAGCTTTTAAAGGACACTCAAAAGAGTCCAGCAAAATAGTTTTTATTATAAATTCAATTATTATGCTATACATCCAATGTTGTACCGATTCTATTCACAAGCTTGCATGTAATATTACGCTTCAGGACAAGGTATACAAAAATAAATGGGAAAAAAAAAAGTTTGATTCAAATTTACGTCAAGTGTTTTGCTTGGAGTGTGTACTATACAGAACAATTAACTTAAAAGGATCAAGTCCATGAGGAAAGGAAGACTATCAGAGGAGAATGCAAGGAAGGAAATGTTTTGCAGATGTACTGCATTTAAATTAATAAAATCTCATTAGGTTTTATGTTTGCCAATAAAGGCTGGAAAAGTTACCATACATTGTAGGAACAATTACCCAAATCTTCACTGTCTCATTAGGTTTGTCATACTGTTTTCATTATAATACATTAGAACTTGCAAGTGAGCCTTCAGTAATGACATATTGTTCCAATTCTCCTTTCAGCAGGCTCTAAGATATTTTAGTATTTGTGCTATAAGCCAGCAGGTGTCTTCACTTTGCTTTTTCTGAATCAGTTTTATACACAGACCTCCAGACACAGAATGGAATGTAAAAGGGCTTTCAACAACCACATAAAACTGAGTCTGATTAGAGTAAAGCAATACACACTATTTTTATGATTTTATGGTAATTCAAGACACTAAAAATGTGCACCTTTAGAGTATATGTCTGCTCTGGTAAGACCTGTTAGTGAAAGCTGTATTAATGTAGACAAACCATGCAGTATATAAAGTTTAAAGATTTGCATAACAAATGGAAGACAGAGCTGATTTGAATATCTAAAGCATTATAAACTTCAATAAGAACAACCAACACTGTTTGAGCTTTCAAGGCACTTGCATTCAAATGAGAAAGATTTAAAAAGGATACGATTTTTAAAATGCTTTGAAGCTTCCTATTAAAGGTCTTAGGCAGCTCAAGGTTAAAATAAATATTGGATTTAAGGTGGGTAAGAAAAGATTTAGAAGCAATTTAAAGTAGAAATCACTTAGCGGTGAAATAGAATGAATGTTTATAGTTAGTGTAATTGTCACCTGACCTTCAAAAAACAAAGAACCACTTTATACCAGTCTCAAGAATGAAAAAACTTCAGTAAAGCAAGACACAACAAATTTCTACTCTACTCATTCCTTATGATTAGAGTAAATTATGACTCAAAATATTTTTCCAGGAAAAATAAATGCCCCCCCCTCCCCACCCCGACAAAGTGAGCTAAATTTAAATATTGGAAACAATAAAGATCAAAGAACCTGCTGATGCATTAAACTATGGATTATAATGAAATAGCATTGTATAAAGTGTCCTTTTAAAAACGGGGACAGTTCATAGATATCTCATCCCATTTGTGCCAAATAGGGGAACAAAAGCTGTTACTAAATGTGTTAGAGAGTCTCAATAGTTCTGAGATACTGACTGGTGGGTTTGGGGTAATTTTTCTATCTTCTGATCAGGAGAATAAAGTAAACACCAAAAAAACAGCCTCTTGTATCAAAAGTACTTTTTAAATGATCTAAAAGTCGCTGATGTGAATAACGTAAGGATATTCTTTTGTGAGATCTATATGCATATGCGGTTTATTATAAGCACTTATATGTGGCGCCATGCATAGTTAACAGTACAACTACCATAAAAACTAGATAAAAAGACATATGGTATAGAAAGAAATGGAGTACAGGCCTTCCCTCAAACAAAAGAGTAATGGTTTAACAGTCTGATGACAAATTACTTATAGTTGTCTACAAAGATTTGAAAAATCGTTCATGCAAAGACACACCTCTCAAAGAAAGTCACTGCTAATTTTCCCATTTACCATTTGAGGACTGCAGTGAGAAGGTATGTGACTCAAAATTCTGCTGCCCAGGCCATCACTTCAGTATTAACTTAACAAATATGGGAGTTTTACAGAAAAGCATCTGCAACAAAGTCTTCATTGCTAGGCTGGATATATTAATAAAACACCTTTATTTCTACGATTTAAACGGTGACAAAAAGGTTCTCTTCAAAGTGTTTGTAATTAATCTCTTTTAAAACACCCGTGTGTACCTTCAGGTACACGTTGATTATTATACATATTTGGAAATTAATTTACTTACCAATAAGCATGTTTCTTTTTGAAAGAACCTTTTCAAAAGGTGAGGATTTTCAGATGGACCCCAAATCAAATATGATTGGAAAATACCTTGGAAAAGTCAAGCAAATATGAGTGAAAATAACAGACTGAAAGATACATGTGAAGTCCTTGACTTACAGAACTTAATCTTAATGACACAATGAGAAAATTTAGGCCTTGACCAGAGGTATGTTGCCTTTTGCCACTTGTCATACATATTACATTCAAAATTCATACATATCTTGAGCAAACAGAATGCCATATTATTGACTGCTTTATCTGTAATCAAGGATAAATCAACATGAGTAACTAAGTGCCATGTGCTTTCTTAGGTCCTTCCCCTATACTAGCCATTTTGTTACAGCAAACTTGGAAAGAAGAAACTATAATTTTCATCACCCTTCCTATTTCAGATGAGAAAACAAAGACCTAAAAAGTGGCAAAGAAGCCTGACCAAGGTCAGAGAGTAAGTGTTTGAAATGAGATTTGAAACTAGATAGTTTGGCTGTGGAGACCACATTCCTGATTATAGGTACAATTTTCCCAAAAAAGCATTCAAAGTATATATGTATTATTTCATAGAATGATTTTTGAATCTTATTTCCAAACTGTTTCTCTCCCATCTTCCTTTCTTCGCTCTCCTTCCCCTTCCCCGTGTGCACATGCACACATGCAAGTTATTGACAGACATATAGCAATAGCTTTTTCCCTACTTGTCACACAAACAGGACAGTATGTGTATGAGCTATTATCTGCTTTTGAAAACACCTACCACCACCCAACCAAGGGTGATTTCTGTGAAGTATGCAAAGCTGATTCACCTTTCAAAAAACTCAATTGCTATTATCTATCTCATCAATAGGCTAGAGGAGAAAAATCACATGATCGTACCATAAATACAAGAAAAGCATTTGATAAACACCTATTCATGTGTAGAAACTATCAACAGTCTAGCAGAATAGGGAGGAGCATCCCTGACTTGGTAAAGACATCTACAAAACAAAAACAATCACTCAGATCATGCAGATCCTCCTTGACTTACAATGGTGTTATACCCTAATAGACCCATCACCAATTAAACATACTATAAGTTGAAG
This sequence comes from Panthera uncia, assembly GCF_023721935.1. Taxonomy (NCBI): domain Eukaryota; kingdom Metazoa; phylum Chordata; class Mammalia; order Carnivora; family Felidae; genus Panthera; species Panthera uncia. Next base: position 43,781,847 of record NW_026057576.1, read on the forward strand.
ATGTCAAGGAAAAGATCAAAATTCAAAATCTGAAGTACAGTTTCTACTGAATGTGCATTGTCTTTCACACCACTGTAAAGTTAAAAACTTGTCAGTGCCACCAGTGTAAGTTGGGGACCATTAGTACTTGATGAGAAACAAAGATTTCCTACTAAAATCAGGAGTAAAGTAAGGATTTCCCTCTTTCACCACAACTTTTCAATATTATACTTGAAGTTCTAGCAAAATACCATAAGACAAGAAAAAAGGAAATGAAAAACTTACAGACTGGAAAAGAAGACAAAACTGTTTGTTCACAAATGACATGATCATTTATGTAGAAAATCTGAAAGAACCAACAAGAAAAATACTCCTAAAACAAATTAGCGATTACAGCAAGGTTGCAAGATACAAAGGTAATATACGAAAATCCATGGCATCTCTATATACTAGAAATGAACAAGTAGGATTTGAAACTAAAAACACAGTATCATTTACGTTATCAACCTCAAAAATGAATTGGATATAATTTAACAAAATATGTACAAGATTTATATGAAGAAAACTGCAATACTCTGATGAAATAATCAAAGAATAATTAAATAAATGGAAAGCCCATGCTCACAGATAGGAAGACTCAGTATTGTCAGGATGTCAGTTCTTCCCAACTTGAGCTACAGATTCAAAACAATTTCCATCATAATGCAAGAATATTGTTTTGTGCATATCAACAAACTAAATCTAACCTGTACATAGAGAGGCAAAAGACCCAGTGTAGTCAACACAATATTGAAGGAGAACACGGTCAAAGGACTAATACTTCTCAATTTGATGACTTCTTATAGAGCTAGAGTAATCAATAGTGTAGTATTGGTGAAAGAAGAGCATATAGATCAATAAAACAAACTAGAGAGCCCAGAATTAAATCGTTTTAAGTTCAGTCAATTTATTTTTGACAAAGGAGTAAAGGCAGTATGATCAAGATAAGATAGGTTTTCAACAAATGGTGCTGGAACAGTTTTATATCCAAAAGAAAAAAAAAAACAAATGTTTACAAAATAAGTCTAGGCACAGACTTTTCATAAAAATTAACTCAATATGGGTCACAAATATAAATATAAAACACAAAACTATAAAACTCCTAAAAGGTAACATCTGAGAAAATCTAGATGACCTTGGGTTTGCCAATGGCTTTTTGACTCAAAAGCATGATCCGTAAAATTAAATAATTGGTAAGCTGGACTTAATTAAAATTAAAAATTTCTGCTCTGTGAAAAACATTGTCAAGAGAATAAAAATATGCCACAATCTAAGGAAAAAAAAAATGCTTGCAGGAGATATATTTGATAAAGGACTATTATACAAAATATACAAAGACTCTTAAAATTCAATAATAACAACCTGATATAAAAATGGAGAAAACACCTTAACAGACACCTAATCAAAGAAAATATACAGATAGAAAGTAAGCATATAGGAAGATGCTACGCACCATAGGTGAATGGGGAAATGGAAATTAAACAAGATAGCAGTATACACTTAATAAAAAGACAAAAATCGGAAACACCAAAAACACTAAATGTTGGCAAGGATGTGGAGTAATAGAAACTCACTCATTGTGAGCAGGAATGCAAAATGGTATAGCCATTTTGGAAGCCAGTTTGAGGATTTCTTTCAAAACTAAACATTCTAACCACACAGTCTAGCAATCATGCTTTCTTGTATTTACCCTAAAGGGGTTCAAAACTTACATTCTCATTCTCATTCTCATTCTCATTCTCATTCTCATTCTCATTCTCATTCTCATTCTCTCTCTCTCTCTCTCTCTCTCTCTCTCTCTCTCTCTCACACACACACACACACACACACACACACACACACACACACACACACACACACACACCTGCATATAGCTGTAACGCTTTTATTCATAAATGGCCAAACTTGGAAGCAACCAAGATGTAGGTAAATGGACAAATGGTGGTGTTTCCAGAAAATGAAATATTAGTCAACACTGAAAACAAATGACATATCAAGCCATGAAAAGGCATGGTGGAAACTTAAATGAATATTACTCAACAAAAGAAGCCAAAGGCAAGACTGTGGAGATAAAAAGATCAGTGGTTGCCAGAAGTTAAAGGGGAAGGAAATGAATAGGAAAAGGAGAGAGTTTTTAGGGCAATGAAAGTACTCTGCATGACAATGTAATGGTTGATACACGTTGTTATACATTTGTCCAAACCCATAGAACGTATGACACCAAAAGTGAACCCTATTGGAAACTATGGACTTTGGATGATCATGCTGTGTCGATGTAAGTTCATCAGTTATAAAAAATGTAGCACTTTGGTGGGGGATGTTGATAATAAGGCAGGCTATGTATGTGTGGGGACAAAAGGTACATGGGAAATCTCTATCTTTCTCTTAATTTTGCTGCGAATTTACAAGAGTTCTAAAAAATTAAGCCTATTTAAAAAACAAAAGTGCCACTATTTTTTCCATAAATATATATACATACATGTGATGAAGAGACCATAATAAAAGTTTTTTGATGATCTCCATTCTTTAGCTTCAATGTTTGTGTTCCCCTCAATCCATGTCCCCAAATTCATATGTTGAAACCTAATGGCCAATGTGATGGTATTCAGAGGTACTAAGGTCATAAGCTTCCACCCACATGAATGGAATTAGTGCTTTTATAAAAGAAACCCCAAAGAGATAAGTTGTCCTTTCCACCAGGAGAGGTTACCAGGAGACGTTGCCAAACTGAAAGAGAGCTTTCACCTGCCCAGGCTGGTACCCTGGTCTCAAGCTTCCAGTCTCCAATATTGAAGTAAATACATTTCTCTTATTTGTGGTATTTTTGCTATCAGCCAGAAGGAATGCCATAAAAGTCCCAGCATTCTTCTAGACCACTCTATTTAATTATCCTCCAGAAATCTAAGTTATTTGGAATAGTTGGGCAGCTTCTTGGTGAAACAGAGTGGTTGAGGGAGAAGATCACTACTTCTTCAGTTCAGTTGTGAAGACACGGCAACAAAGATATGTGTATAGGAATGGATGTATTTTCCCAAATGCTTTTTGCTTTTCTGTGAGGAGTATCAACATTTCTAAATAAGACTACTAGAGAAACAAACTATATGGAAATACCAGGTGATTATAAGAAATGAGATGAAAATCCATCAAGTAATTATTCTGTACCCCAGCTAAAGTCATATAGTAGTTTTGAAAACTTCTCCCAGGAGAAAAAAAACTTAGTTTTGGAAACCTATGAGAATATTAATACAAGATTAAGTTTACACTGGTACAATGATCATTCTTACTTTAAGGTTGGAGAAGTGCAGCAAATGTAGATACACTATTCAATACATTCCTTGATGATTTTTTATACACACATATCCCTTACATATTAAAAATCAATTAGTGATGTGCAAGCTATAAACCAAAACATTAAATATTTTGGTTGAACAAAAGTGTGAGAAAAAAGGCTTTTTAGTGTACAGTGTAGTAAGATACAAAAAATCAAATGTAACACAGATCTAATCTCATAGCTGCTGTTAATGGATTCTATTAATCAACCAAGTTACCTTAACTTTTTTGGGCCTCTTTTCTAGTTTTAATATTCCAGGTTTACCCATTTTAAATTCCAAAATTATAGTAACTTTGCTTTATAATCTTTTAAACATTATTTTATAAATTGTTCACATTTATAGGTTGTTGTATGTACTTTTTGTGTAATTTCTTCAGCTAATATTCTGCACTAGAGTGAAATACTCTTTGAAAATAAGGCTTAATTGTTCACATAATCTAAGGACTAGATTATATTTTAAGACTGATATTGTTAACTTCTCTTCTTTGCTCCCTAGAGATTATTTATGCCTAGCACTCTTAGTTTATCCTCATATCAATGGTCTCTCCCTACATTCACAACTTACATAGACTATAAAAATGACTTAAATAACTGAAGTTGTACTCAGAAACACTTCGAGGTGAAGGCATACCCCATGTTAACTTCATTTCTAAAACAAAAATTGTCTCGATTTTATTTTTTTATTAAAATCAAGAAACAAAATAAAATTATCGGCTCAAGTTAGCATTCAGCAGGCCTCTGTGGTTCTTGTTTGCTTTAACTGGTAAGAGGACAATGGAGGCAAGAAAATACAAATCAAACAGCTTGCCACTTCATTGTGAAAACAACTCATTTCGCTTGCAGTTGGGTTCTTAGCATTTACTGGAGAGTGTCTTTGTTCATTTGCCTTTATAATGTTTCCCTGTATCTCTCTTTTGGGCTTGTCAGCATCTCATTAAATTAGTTTTATATTGCATTTATAATGCAAAGAATTACTCCTTAATATGCATTGACCAAGATTTAGAAACAAACATAAATTGAAAGTAACAAAACTGTGATGAGAGGGAAAACATTTATTCTAAGGAAAATGATATATTATTTTTTTCAGTTTACTCACAAATACACTACCCATTATAAAAATTCTTTAACTTTTAAAAGAATCAATTTTAGGTCTGTCAAGTTCTATGACATGAATGTTTATCTGCTTTTCCTGATTGCAGCTGAGCTCTTAGGGGAAAAACTAGTTTTCTCCAGGGATTTCAACTACTTTATTTTAATTAGGTCTTTTTTTAATGGACTTTTGCTTTTGGAATTAGCAAATGTAAGTGCTTTAAAAAAAAGTAAGATATAAATGCCATCATTTCTCAATTACTCCCAAGAATAGAGAGAAGTTGTATAGATATTCCAGTAAAGGAGAAGATCCAATAATAATTACTTTTGACTTTGAAATAGACTATGTTATGTTGTTCCCAGGCAAAAAGACTTTTTTAATCATACTTTTTCTAGTGTCATGTATTATTGGTTTGTATTTGTTAAATATACATGGGGGGGGGTGGGCGAGCAGGTAGTCATTCCAATGTATATTATAGCTAGAATCCCATATGTAGGTTCCTTCACACAGTTAACCATTAATGACAGGAATATAAATAGTAGCCATATTCAACCCAGCACTTATTGTTTTTGGTCTTAAAATGTTACCTTCATTATAGGACTGTAAGTAATAAAGGGTTGAATCCTTTCAAGGACACTTATATTCATTAAATGATTTCAGTTTCTCATAAAATAATTCTATAATTCTTTTTAGGAGAAATGCATTTTAGCATTTAATGAACTTCTCCATTAAAAAAAATTCTCCGTTATTTTTTATCTGTTGCATTCTATGACAAAGCTAACTAAAAACCATAATACAGTGAAGAGGCAAATTCAACCAAAAGCAATCTTGTTTTATTATGTTCAAAAAAACGCTTTTAATACAACTTTGTTTTTGGAATCAGTTACAACAAATGCAATTTTCTACAGGGCTATTGTTCAGAATGATGAACCACATATATACACATCTGGCCACCTGAAAAGAGAATCCAGGAAAATTTGAAGATACTCCCACAGAAACAACATTTGATGAATAGAGACTTTTATCATCTTCTCTATACTCCTACCAAAATGAAAGGGCAAAACATCTCTGAAAATTTGTAGAGCAGTCACATATTCATTGCAAACCACCACCAGAGATGCTTAACAGAACACTATATCCTACCAACTTGTGATTGCAAACAAGTCAAAGGCTTATATTATGAACAATATCACCAGAAAACAGTAAACTTCATGATATAAATGTCAGCTTGACATGATGTATTAGTGTGCCACCCCCAAATGTTATTCTTTAGACGTTGTGGCAGAGACTGTTCACTTCAGCAAAATATATAGGGACTTATGACCTTTCGAATTTAACATACCACGGGGGACACTACCCAGTAACTATGAAAAAAAAAATTAACAAATTCTGGATTAGAACTCCAATACTAAAAAGGCATTAAATAAATGAAATTGCCCAGGGTTTTGGTGAGTTACAAGTTTTGGAGGCTCTGTATGAGAACTGTAACATAACTCATTATAGCTTCAGGCACTAATAAGTTATGAGGCGCTCACATGTATGAGATAAACCCCATAACTTACTGAAGTCTATATCATCCCTTCATTATATCAAGGGACATGTGAAATAGCTGAAATTCAGCTCAAAACCCCGAAGTTCAGTAATAAAAGTGAATAGATCAGCACATCTATTGATTTTGCTGTCTTTCTTGTGCTTTTTGTTATCCTACTTCCCTTTAACATCTGAAAGATTCTAGCATTTTTCTTCTGAGCTCCTTCCATGTTGGCATTTTAGGTATACTGGCAAACATCAAAATAAACTAGGTTTCTGTTTTGCTTTTCTCTCAAGAGTAATTATATTAGTCAGTCAAAAATCTTAGGCACTTTCTTCTTCTAACAAATAAAATGTATTACTTTACTCTAAAGGCAGAACTGTGGAGACAAATTTGAAATCCATACTCATATCATAATGTATGGTGACAAAAAAGGAGAAGTATGGGAAAATAATGTGGTGTATTTTAATAAAGGTATAAGGGTTGAGCTTTTTTGATTAATAAGGAACTTGAGAAATGAAATAAAAGAAATCAATCATTTAATAAAGCATCCTATATTCCTCACTTCTAAAGGAGGCACATCTACATGTACCCAAACTTAAAAAAAAAAACAAAAAAAAAACAAAAAAAAAACCAAAAAACCTGAATGACCATAGAATGTCTATAAGCTCTGCATTTTTAGAGTGTAAAGTGAACTTGTGTACATTGGGAAAAGGCAGCATAGATGATACTTCTATTAATCTAACAAAAGATAGTATAAAACGCATGAAGATAACACATGAGGTTTGAATTTTTAAGAAAAAGATCACAAGTGTGTGACTCAGAAAGACATTTTATCCATAAGAGTAAATGGAAATTTTTGCCTTTCTCAACAAATCTTTGTACAGTACTCGACATCAAAATATAGGCATCAAAAAGATACAGATTTAGGGGCACCTGGGTGGCTTGGTGGGTTAAGCATCTGACTTCGGCTCAGGTCATGATCTCACGGTCTGTGAGTTCGAGCCCCGCGTTGGGTGGGCTCTGTGCTGACAGCTCAGAGCCTGGAGCCTGTTTCAGATTCTGTGTCTCCCTCTCTCTCTGCCCCTGCCCTGTTCATGCTCTGTCTCTCTGTCTCAAAAATAAATAAACGTTTAAAAAAAATTAAAAAAAAAAGATAAAAGATACAGATTTAGTGGAGAACCAAGATCAAGAGAAGTCTGGGCACAAATATTGTCATTGGCTTCCTGGAATGTTTATGGTGGGAATTGTTAGTTAGGGAATACTTGGAGTTAGAAGCTTGAGAGGGCTTAAAGATGGGGAGCCCAATTCATGGACCAGGAAGTCCAACATATTGTGGTTAAAAATAAGCCAAGGATTTTGAAACTCAAATGATGAATGCTGAAGTAAAATCTGCATAAAATATACATCCACGGAAGCATAGCCATGAGGAAAGACTAAAGTTTTTAATGTCATATATATAAATCCCTCATTATTTTACAAAGAGAGAGTACATCTACCCCAATTACTACTTGAATGTAATTAAAGCGTCAATGGATGACTCAGAACGTCACTGAAAAAGTACATAATTTGGGTATGTTTTTGGCATTAACATTTAGTGTGACAAAAAAAAAAAAGTCATCTGAATGAGTCTGGAACAAACAGAATGGACTCCTTCAGGATGTTGTAATAGCTTTGGAAAATAATAGCACTAAATTAAAAATAGGTGATGTCCTTGAAGTTTAAAACTCAAAATAATTTTTTTCATGGAAAATCCTTTAAAACTTAAGACTTTAATAAGTTCTTAAAAGTCTAACTCATTCTGTGTAGTTGGACTGTACTATTAAAGGAACTACAGAATCTAACTCTCTCTTGTGCTATCTTTCATGAGAAGGTTTCCATGTTCTAACAAAGGATAATAGAAAAGCTGAGGCTCAGTATCCTCACCTAGGACCACAGGGAATAAAGTGTGTATCTGCAGAATACACTCTCCTTCCTTTGTAGAACAAAACTAAGTTACATAAACACAATTATCCACATTATACCCCAAATGTAGTAGGATTAGATACAGTGAAGAGAGTTCATGGGTTAGGAGGTAGGATTGGACCTGAAGATGGCTGCTGATTATGGCAGCTTTCAGGAATTAGGTGCTCCAGTTCAAGGTGATTCTCTTTACAAGAACAAAGATTTCTGTTTATCGTGGATTCCCAGACATGTTGCTTTGATTGGTAGTTAAGCAAGGACTTCGGTGGAACCAGGATGGATGTGTGACTCATGTTGAAAAAGAACAAGTTTTGACTGGAGAAAAGTATTCACATTTGCTTCTTAGGGATTTATTTTAGCAAGAGAGGTAGCACCAAGAGCTTCAGCACTCATAGCACAAAGAATAGAGATCTTTTCAAAGAAGAACTACGAACTTTGATATTCAACAGAGGCCTTTTAAGGGAACACTTATTTCTAAGGTAGAGGTCAACTTTTATCATTATTGAGATGGAGAAAACTGAAAAGATGGGAATTTGTCAAGCATTAAAATGCCACAGACATATTTCTCTTCAGCAAAATCCCTTATTTATGCCAATATTTACATATTAAAAGGAATAGAAACAAATGCTATTGGCAGGGTGACCATATATCCCCATTTGCCGAGAGCAGTTTAAGTTTAAATCTACCGTCTTCACATAATTATTAATTGCACCCCTTTAACTTCACAAGTGTCCTGGCTTGAACAGTAAACTACAGGATCATACTGATTGGCAGATCTCAAAAGACACTAAATGGACAGTTGAAGATCTCCAGTTACCCTCAAACCACTACTGTAAGCCTACTAATGTGCTTTGGCTATCAATTAACATTTCATCACTTTCAAATAATCCAGCACAAAGTATCATTTGTATCATGTTTCATTAGTTTTGCCAGGATCAAGATAGGGTCACAAATATTTAGAAATGGACAGGCAAAAATAAGAGAGGTCATTAAAATTCTTAATCAAAGAGCAAACCTTGGAAATGCAGTTCTCAGGATGAGGCACAGCCTAATCTTATCATTTGTACTCATCCAAGCCATCGTTCTCAGAAATATTTATGTGCTGCTACAGATAATGAAGAAGTTGATTTCATTGAAATTCTGGTATTTAATAAAAACAGCAGTTAAATAAAGTAAGATCTCATAACATCTACTCTGCCTGTTTGCGAGTAAAGGGACTCATTCTTTTGTGATTTTCTTCTCTGCAACACAACTTAATGTGCTATATAGTAATGTAGGATTTTGACACACAATAAATCATACATTTTATGATTAGGGAGGAGAATTTTGATCACACAAAACATAATAAGGTAATCTTCATGTCAACCAACACATTTTAAATAATATCTTTGTTTTCTGTTGGCTATTCTATTGTGATGACAGACTACCAAAAAGAATGTTGTTGGGGAGCCTGGGTGGCTCAGTTGGTTAAGCACCAACTTCAGCTCAGGTCATGATCTTGTGGTTTGTGAGTTCCGGCCCTGCATCAGGCTCTGTGCTGACAGCATGGAGCCTGGAACCTGCTTCAGATTCTTTATCTTCCTCTCTTTCTGCCCCTCCCCCGCTAGCGCTTGCTTGCTCTCTCTCAAAAATAAACATTAAAAAAAAAAAGAATTGTGATTGAGTGTTTATTTTAATAATAAACAGAAGAATGTCGTGTCCAGTTACTTGCTTTGTGTTATATATCTTCTTCTTGGATTAATTTCTACAAGGCTTTCATAATTACTAATAAGAATATTTATTAAAATTTTTTTAAGGTTTTTATTTATTTTTGAAGGAGAGAGAGAGCATGAGCGTGGGAGGAGCAGGGAGAGAGAGAGACACAAAATTTGAAGCAGGCTCCAGGCTCTAAGCCGTCAGCACAGAGCCCAATGCAGAGCTCGAACCCACAATCTGTGAGATCATGACCTGAGCCAAGCCCAACGCTCAACCGACTGAGCCACCCAGGCGCCCCAAGAGTATTTATTAAAGTTTATTCTACCCACATGCATTGTGCAATTATTGCACCAATATAAAAAAAAATTCACTCCTTTACTTACAAGCTTGCACTAGTTCCCTGCTATGGCCTGAATGTCTGTGTTGCCACCAAATTCATTCGTTGAAATGTTAAACCTGGAAATGATGGTAATAAGAGGCAGGGTCTTTGGGATGTGATTATATCATGAAGGAAGAGACCTCATGAGTGAGAGTAGTGCCTTTATAAAAGGGATCCTGGAGAGGTCTCTGCCTGATCCACAACATGAGAACCCAGTGGGAAGGTACCATCTATGAGGAAGCATGCCCTTACCAGACAGAGAATCTGCTGGTCCCAAGATACTGGACTTCCTAGTTTCTAGGACTTTGATAAATAAATGTTTGTTTATAAGCTGCTCAGTATAGGGTATTTGTTACAGCAGCCCAAACAGCCTAAGGCGTTCTCCATTCACTTGCAGTATTAAGACAAAATAGTGGCCATTATACAGCTTATAAAGCACTTTATTTTTTAAATATTTATTTATTTTGACAGAATGTGAGCAGGAGAGGGAGAAGGAGAGGATGCCAAGCAGGATCTGCACTGTCAGTGCAGAGCCCCATGAAGGGCTTGATCTCACAAACTGTTAGATCATGACCTGAGCCAAAACCAAGAGTTGGAGGCTTAACTGACTGAGCCACCCAGGCTCCCCTTATAAAGCACTTTAAAATTTGTACCACTACTAATAAACTAGCTACACTGAACGACTTAGTCACCCTCTCTCCAAAGTCATTGCATATGAACATGCTACTTCTTATTCCTGGAAGTCCCTCCTCCCTGAAAGTTTACTTAGATAACTACTTTTTCCTTCTTTTCAGTAACAAATCAATGCAGTGCCACAGAAGTTTCCACAACCACTAATCCTCCATCCTCTGTATTTAGATACTCTTTCAATATCTTCTACAGTATCTCTGTTAGTACATGTTTCCATATTGTGTGTGTGTGTGTGTGTGTGTGTTTCTGTCTCATCATTAGACATTATGTTACTTCGGAAAGGGACTAAGCCATCCATCTATACATTGCTACCTTCTAATCAAAGCATGTAAAAGATACACTCATACTCATTCATTACTCAATTCATTCATTGAGATACACTCAATTCATACTCATTCATTAATGACTAAATAGAAGAAATAAATTTTAACTACTAATGTTAACACAATTAAAGAGATTTATCCATTCATTTCAAATAATAGTGTGGGTTTCTACCATGTCCCAGATAAATGTCCTGACAATTCCCAGGGAAATTATTGAAATAAGACTGGGTTTTTGTGGGGCACCTGGGTGACTCAGTGAGTGGTTAAGCATCTGACTTAGGCTCAGGTCATGATATCGCAGTTCATGTGTTCAAGCCCTGTGTCAGGCTGTGCACTGACAGCCTGTTTTGGATTCTGTGTCTCCCTCCTCTATGCCCCTTCCCCACTTGCACTCTCTGTCTCTCTCCCTCTCTCTCAAAAATAAACAACAATAACAAAAAGACTGGGTTTTAGTAACTTTGCCTTCTAGAGAAGTAATTCACAGTCTAGATTTTGCTTTTTGGCATTTAAAATCTAAGCAAGAAATGAGGAAATAAAACGCATGTTAAAAATGCAACTTGAAAAAAACATTATATCTTTTAGTATCAATATTAAAAAAAATAAATGTTTGATTGCCTTTATCTTCACCTTTTGATGGAGATGGATGGGACTCTTAACATATATGCTGTGTAGTTTATAAATGCTAGTGTATTTATTTGATACTCATAAAAATCCAGTAGGGTATAACATCTGCAAGTCTAAGTTTATGCTCTTAGCCACTAACTGTGTTCATTCCAAACTCTTAGGCAACAAACTATTAAGTGTTTAAAAATATTTGCTTTATACATGTTTTGTTGTTTACCACTCACATTAAGTCTGCAATAGTGTATTGCCACCGTTTTACAAATGAAAATGACTTGCTCAAGGTCACATCCTTCAAATGCCAGAGTTTGGATCTCATCCCCTCACATTAATCTATTCGGTTTGAATTTGTATAAATTTTATTTGTAAAAATCCCTCTATAAGTGACATATCTTCTCATTTATAATTTCCAGTTTTGGAGAATTTAAATCTCTCTCACTTGGCAACTGGCAAAATTCTCTCAACATACAAATCACTCTTTCAAGGCATAATTTGAAAAAAAAAAAAAAGCATCATTAATTGGTAATAGAAAAGGAAAATTAAATTTATTATAAAATAGAAATAGAGACGTTTACACATTTTTTCTTATGTGTTGTTGTATTTGTCATAGAAGTGTGAGAAATAAGGAAATTGTCAATATAAATCCTGAATCTTGGAAGGAAATAATTAGAAAGGACTAGAGAGGAGATAAAAAGAAAATTTATATATAGTAATTTACCCATCTGTTCTGTCATTTTCTAAAAAAAAACCAAACAAACAAAAACAAAAAAACCCAGCAATTTCATTAAAGTGGTAGTAATAGCCCTTTTTTATACTTGTTAACCAGATTGGACAAACCTTTCCAGCAATTAGAACAATGTAGAAACAGAAAAAAAATCACCTGAAAAATTACATTTAAAAAAGCATATATTATGCCAGTTAAACAGAATAGTTCTAAAATTATTTAAGATTTGTTGTCTGCAGCAAATACATCATGCTTAGTCTCACTTTCTCTCTTGTTTTAACTCAGATATTGCATTCACCGGTTATTTCCTATTCACTTAAATTAGGAGCACAGGTGCAGGGGTTTCTATGACAGTTAAATGGATGAGTTACAATATCAGTAAGAAAAATATCTGGACATTATGATAAATGCTTTTATAATTCCTCAGTTAAAGGAAATAATTTACCTTCTGAACAATATCTTTATTACCCTGGAGTTCCTTGAATTTAGGTGGGAACTATGGTCAATTACTGTACTTTCCATGGATCTTCAGCCTACTGACTGACAGATGTAAAATTCTTCATAAATGTGAAACAATTAAAGATGCTAAATGGTATGCAATTGTTGGAACTTCATTTATAATGTAATGAATGGGACAGGTGAAAAAACTGTACCTCTATTGGAAATATTTTTTGTGTTTGGTATAGCCATATAAAATATAGATTAAGATTAAACTGAATGTTTTCACTTTGGCAATTGGATGAAAACACTTCTCTTCAATGAAAATATTCAGTAATAATATTACACATTGACTCGTGTTGAAAATAAATAAGTGAAAGTAGGGTTTTTACACAGATGGTATCTTATATTTCATACAGAGATCTAAAGAGTAAACACACAGAAAATATTCTTAATCTAATCACTTCTTTCTCTCTTAAACAAACTGTGTATTTTGAAATCCTTGTAATTATTTAATTCATCACCTTCACAATGATGAGGGCTACTACATCCTTACGAAAGCCACTGTTCATGCGATACCTTAGGAAGGCACGCTTATGGAAGGGAAAATAAATCTGAGAGGCTCCCATCTGTAGAGAACTTTCCTCTGATCATAGCTTGCGATAGAATTATGTTTTCAAAATTATTACTTATTTTAACTTCCTTCTGTGTCATTTAACTTACACAAGATTTAAAACTCAGTACCATTCTTCTTCCAGAATAGATCACCCAATAAGCCTCAACAAATTCAAGAAGATTAAATTCATACCATGTATCTTTTCTGACCATAAAGCTACGAAACTAGAAGTCAACCACAAGACAAAATCTGGAAAGACTACAAATACATGGAAGCTAAACAGCAGGCTACAAAATCAGCAGTTTTCTTCAATATTAAATGCTAGAATATAAATAATACCTAATAAAAAAGAGGATATTCACACATATAATTAATTACAATAAAATTCTTGTTTCCAAACTTATAATAATCTCTGTATGAATGCATTTTATTTCTCTGTGAGATAAGATGGAAAAATGTATGATTAGTGGTGCTGTTTTTTTTTTCCAGAGTTGTTCAGAAATAGTGGAAGGAAGTCATGATAATTTACTCTGCATTACAGATACTAGTAAATATCCATAGTTTCTTCTAAATCACTCCAGAATTTATGGCAACATATTAAAGACTCAAAAATGAATAAGACAAACTCTTGAGCTAAAATAGTTAAAGAACTGTATTATAACAAGATAAGTACTGTTATGTTTAACAACACATTATGGGGCATAATAGGGAGAGTGACTCTGAAAAGGCCCATGAGCTTTTGAAAAAGTTGGTATCTGAGATGATCATTGCTTGAACCCTAATGGCCACTCTTAGTATCGGTGGCTGGGTGCACTTCAGGCATCATGCAAACAGTATTTAACTTTGTCCTCCAAAAAGTTTCCATGACCACCTAATCAAATGTGTATTTAACACTTATAATATGAAGAGAATAATCAGAATAAAACATGCTCATAAACAATACAGTAACTCCACATACATGGTGCAGACAAGTCCTTGAGAGATTTAGCTTAGGAAAACATCACTGTGAACTGAGACCATGGAGAAGATCCTAACAGAAGAGATGATATATAAACACAGCTTTGGAGTAACAGAACCCAATATTTTGGAAAAGAGAGACAATCTTGCGTTAACAGCTTAGAATCATAAATGACTATATCGTCTTCCCGTTACAGTTTAGCTGAAGTATTTCTGTAAACAGCAGTCGACATGCAATTTGAGATTTAAAGTATTTTATTATGGAAGGTCTCTGTGAATTCAAGGAGATTTCACGGCAATGAGGTGCTATTGAAAGTTTTTCAGTTTTGAGACAATGGTGATTACATGGACCTTTCTAGACCATAAATCCTGGAACACTACTTTCTCTATTCCTTGGAAGGGTACTTGGGAATCAACTCACATTTCTTCTTTTTAAACTACTATTTGCCTTGAGATTCTTCTCTGATCTCCATTGTTAAGTACTACTTCTGAGAATAAATCCAGGCAAAGTGAGAAACAAGGCATTGTCTCCTATGGTAATTTGCATTTAAATATATCACAACCTTCCAAGTCCATGGGTCTACTGCTCAAAGGGGGTTCTCTCTGGCATGCCGTCATTTCTTCATATCAGAATAGGTTTGTTCAAATGAGTGCAACTTAAATATTGTAATTAGATGAAGTTCACCAAAGAATAATTATTCAGCTTATTGCACTTGTTGGAATTTATGTTTAAAGTTGAATTTTTTTTTCCATACTCCATTTCTTAATTTATTCAGATTTCCTATCCTCCCTTTCCTATCTGTTAATCATTCATTAGAAACAATGTGACAGTGTTTCTTTCATATCACACTTGCATTGCATATTTGGGTTGTTTTCTAAATTTACAAGTCTTTATCTTATTTCCTGAATGATTATTCTAGTATGTTCATGTTGCTTTTGTGTTCTGTCATTAAACATCTGTGTTTCTTTTTGTTAATGCAATTTTTTCTGGTTGTGGACTTACATATTTAGTATTTTATTTCATTTTCAATGTCAAGATTTTCTATATATAAACAATAATGTGACACTTAAGGGAAACATTAAAACATGCCCCTCCCCCTTTTCATTTGTTTATTCTTCAAGATAGTTCAGTTTGCTTACTTTCTCTTTAACAAACTGCAAGTTTGGTTGAACACTATTTATTAAAGGGTAACTATGTTAAAGGGCACTATGTTAAAAGGCTGGTTCCTACCAGACTATAAAGAGAAACCAACAAAATTGATGCATTCATTCTTTACGGGCCAGCACACCTGGAAAACAATTTTGATTTTGAATATAAAAGCATATCTAGAGCCAAAAAATATTAAATACCAAATGAAGCATAATGTTTTGAGATAGGCGTTGCTCTATAAGACGTCAACTCTTGTGTTTTATTGGAATTTAACGATAATGGTTTAAATAATTTTGTAGAGGAGATAGGATAGGAGATTTCTGAAATGAGGGTTTTCTCTTATTTCCCTTTCTGAAATGTTTTAAAGGTCTAAGATTAAATGGAGTATAGAGACAGCCCCATAGATTTTTAATCCAAACAGATTGATATACCCAATACATTTTCCAGTTAGGAGAACTTTCCACTAAGTCTCACATTATTAGAAGGACAATAAAGACGAAAATATATATTGTTATAGTGTCTCCCCCAATAACACAACATCTAAAACATCTGCAAATTGCATAATTAAGTACAAAAATAGTCTACTCAATGACTTGATTTGATATTTTGTTTCTATTTCTTTGTGATGCCTAGCAAGTGGAAGATGACTGTCACTGCAGAAATTTGCTAATAAGCATAGTGTCTTTGTGGAATATCCAAAGGGAAAATTCTTTGTAATGGAGATTTTTATTCTTCTATTAAAGACTATGGCAGCATTGGGTAAATTCTGACTGTAATGCATGCAGGTGTAGGCACTCAGGTTTGGTTTGCTGAAGTAGAGCTTTTGTGTGATTTAAAAACAAAAAAAAATCGGCAGGCGCACAACCTCCCAGGTCTGTGTCTATCTGTATGTGAGGTCACATGCAAAAGCAACAAATCAGTGGATGCCTCTAATGAAACAAATTCAAAAATATAAATACCCAAACTGCTCTTAAACAATAATTCTTGCCTACTAAACCATGGAATATTCAAAAAATACATGAAAATCAAAACTGAAATTAGGACAGTAATAAACACTTTAGAGAGACCATAGGTACCAAAGTCAAATGGTGGTTCTAACACCAACATTAACACAGGCCAATTACATAAAGCCATTTTGAAAGGCTGTTTTTCACCACGTTCCTTCAATTCTTCGGTCTGCAGTGATGACCAACATCAGATACTATTAAGAAGTCTTCAAGCGTGTAAAATAATATGATTTCACAATGATTACATATTCACTCTACAGCTGGCTGAAGTTTTTACATCTCCATTTGTCATTGACGATTGTGTCCAATTAAATGATTAGCTTTTAAAAACTGCTGCACATTATGAGAGTGAACTTGTGTTCCATTGCACTGAGTGATGCAGAAACAAACTCATTACAGCATGTAATTCACCCATATTAAATAACAAACAGATGGCTGCTGTAAATGAGAGCTCCTTTTTCTCTTCAAAAGTGCCAGGAAAAAGGTGTTTTTATTTATCTTTGTTTCCAGCTTCTTTCTGTTTTCTTGACAAGTGGGCAGCTGGTTGCTGAGGTTTTCAATTGGTGCAGAAGAATGAAAAGCCTGTTTCCATTAATTTCCCCATAAAATAAGTCTTTGAATCATTTCTGTTATAAATGCAAGTGCAGTAGCAAGCTGCTGCTTGATTAATTCACTTATTATGAAGATTTCATCTTTTATAAGAGGGCCTGCAGGTAATTTATCTTGTTTAGTAAGATTAGAAAAATGTAATTATCTTGATACCTTTGGACCCCTCTCATTTTAATTGTGTTCCCATAAATTTCAAACATAAAGATGGGAATTTTTTGTGCACAAATGTTCCAACATGTGGTCAAAAAATGTGCTGTAAGATCTGCATAAAAATTTATCAAGTAAAATACATTAGGACTGTACTATTACAGGAATGAATACAAATAAAGCTAGCACACAATTATGCTAGTGTGTACAAACAAATATCTGCATTTCTGGTTCCCTAGTCATCTCACAGCTGGGGTGAGGTAAAGGGTTTGGGATTTGTTAAAAACACTTTTTCCCCCTTTTTATCAAGCATAAATGTCACCAGGGAAATGAAGAAATCTGTCTTATTTACACTAATAAAATTAAAATTGTGTCTGTCTTCAAGTGTTCTAAACTCAAAAGAATTGACTAGTGAGTGTGTATCACATGTACTCTTTCCATCACTTTCATTATATTTCTTAACATCTTTGGGAATTTGGATACATCTGTGACTTTATCATGAAAATCCAATTTGATTTATTTTTCTTAAACACTAAGACTGGGAAGAGAACTATTCCATTCCATTTCCCTATGTAACTGCAGATATTCAGTCTTGGAGGAAACATGCTCTCAGCTTGGCAGAATTTTCTTTTTCTCTGCTCTTTCCTTCAGTTCTCTAACTGGCATTTGAAAAACTTTTATTTCACTCCATTAATAGTGTTTAATGTGCTTTTATAGATTTTAAAATATACCATGGTTATGTACTTAGTTACTACTTATTACTCTAAGTGTATATTTCTCTTCAGCCTGGACTCATTGTCCCGGAAGAAGGAAATCAAAAATATTGTACTGTTACGGAGTTGTCTAGTCTATCTCTAGGGCTTTAGACCAGAAAGCATTGCATCCTTTATAGTCTGCAGAATGGCAACAAACAGGTCAAATGCTTGTTTTATTAAATTCTATAAGGTCTGTGCTCAGTCAGGCAAGCAACAAGATACAAATGGGGTACACTGAGTATTGCTATATAAGGAACAGACTGTATAATTAAAAAGATGTATAGTGGGATCTCTAGCATACATTTCTACTTTTAAACATAACATATTTCAATCAAATTATACAGCTTGCAAAAGTGAATGAAAATAATGTGACAGGAAAACATATGTTATTGGTACAAACTGGTTGCATGTTTGCGTGTTCATCTTTTACCTTTGTGATTTATTCTTTTTATGAATATAGTTGCTGTCTCTAAATATATCTGCCTCTAGGGCTCTGTGCCAAAAAATTACGGATTGTGAATACTTGTGTATTACTTTCTTATCGATGTTATGAACACATACTAAAAATGGATTATGCATAAGTCTCAGTGTTGGGAATGAGGAATCTCCTCCTTTTATTAGACATGTGGTTTCCTGCACCTTATTCTCCACATCTGCTATGCTGTGAATGCTGTGCCTGTTCTACCAGCCCAATTGATTTTGTGAGCAAATAAAGCACTTTGATAAATGAATCAGTTTAATTATCTTTCTTTACCCTAAATATCTCAAAACTCTAAATATTTGGTGTTAAAGGAACTTCTATAATGCTAATGATCATGGTAATACAATTTATTATTATTCATAACACTGATAAGACAAAAGACCTCAGCAGTTTTTAAAGGGTAATATGTCAGGCTAATACATCTGCTATAATTCTTTAGACTGTTATAATAATAATGGGAGGAATTACAATCTTAATAAGTGTTTTATTTTCTCTTTTGATAGTTGGTAGAGATGGAGTGTTATCTTAGCATTTTCCTCTAGCTTGTCCTCTAGAAACTGGGGCCCATCTAAGTCTCCTCTTCAGCTGTCTTCTTACATAATTACTTAATGTTGGTTAATACCAACGTTGGTATTGGTTTATAGCTTTGTTTAGAAATTTCTATGAAGGCAGTTGGACTATTTTTTAAGACTTTTAGAACTTCTTTTTGATTTACATAGAAATAAGTACAGGGACACACCTGAGACTCACTTTTAATTGGGAACAGGCAACTAAAAAAAACCAAACAACAAACAACAAGCCAGTGATTCACTACCTAGCTGTAAATATTATTGTGACCCTCCTATCTCCTTAGGGTTATTGCATAAAATGAAGTATAATTTTAAGGAGAATGGAGAAGAAAGTTCTATCACTGAGGAAAGAAACTTGAACAAAACTGACCCACTGGCTCAGGAGATTTCTGACACTTCAATGAGATAAGATCTCAAAATCTCAAATTGCAATTATATATGAAATCTCAATTTGTTTTGGATTTGAGCTAATGAGCTTGGAATAAGTTGCAAAACTTATTTTAAAGAAGAAAAACAAAACAGAACTTCTGGGGAAGATGGCAGAGGAGGAGGACCCTAAGCTCACCTCCTAATACGGATAAAACTAGATAACACTCACATCAGTGTAAATACTCCAGAAAATGACCCAAAGACTGGAAAAACCAGCTTTCCACAGCTACGTGTAGAGAAGAAGCCCCATTGAAGAGGGTAGAAAGGAAGCAGATGTGGTAGAGAGCAAAAGGAACACATGGGACTGTCCATGGGGGGAGAAAGACATGGCAGGCACAAAGAGAGGTGAGGAGCAGACTCTACCCCAACCACCCCAGGCACAGGGGACCTACACTGACAAGACTAATCCCCATAACATTTGCCTTTGTAAATAAGAGGGGGCTAACTTTGCTACTTCTTACAATCAGTGGAGCTTAACACCTAGAATGTTAAAAACCAGTCAACTCATCTCTGGGAGAGCAGGGAGGAGGAAAATTGACTCTCCACTCTTAAAGAGACATCAGAACAAACAACCCTGAGGAGATACAGCATAGAAGCAGCAGTTTGAAAAACACGGAAAGAGATTTATTTACCTGCCTCAGAGTTTGTGCTGAATGGGCAGATCTCTGGGAAACTTCTCCAAGAACAAAAGATCTAACAGGCACCATTTCCTTTCCCCACCCCCCAGCCTAAAAACATGGACGACTGCAGAAAACAGCACCACCCCAACTCTCCACCCAACTTGCTAATAGCACACATTGCCCCTGCATCCTTCAGCAGATCTACTCCCTCCATCTGGCCTGAACAAAGTTTTCCCAAGTGGCTGCGGGCCTCTCTCCCAAAGCAGAAAAGCAAGGACAATGCTAGCACTGTGAATACCACTGCCATGCCTTTCTGCAGTTTCCTACTCCTCCAATCCAGCCAGTATGTGAAGTAGTTTTCACAGACAGATGCAGGTCTTCTCCCACAGTGGACCAGCATTGACTTTGCTGACACTGTATGCCCCACCCCTGTTCTTTTGGGGACCTGCCCCCTCAAGTACATATTTGGCCTGAGTCCATCCAAAGTTGTGCCACAAGCCTGGCAGTATGCAAGCTACTCCAACAGGGGCCAGCACCACTCCAAAGAGTGTCCTGCACCAGAGAGAGGGGAAGATAATCACACACACCAGTTGGATGGAAGCCCCAGCAGTGAGCTAGGGCTAGACATCTGCTCTAACTATAGGCCCTACCTACCAACCAAAGTTTCTCAGGGGACGACACAGGGAAAGGGTGCTGCAGTTTGGTGCTACTGCATCTCTGGCAAATGCCTGGTCTGACTCACTTCAAGTCCAAGGTAGCCCCAGATGGCTCACTAACAACATAGTGACCAAACCTGCCCACAACAGGCAAAGGGAGCCATTTCAGATGACTGGACAGAAGCCAAGGACAACTCAGCCACAACAATAAGGTGCATGCCACACACATGAGACACCCAGCAGCACCAGGATCCAGTGGACAGGGGACATTGCACTGGAGGGCACTACAGAACCTCTTTTTCCTAAGGCCCCTACTTTCAAGGAAAAGAGACCTAGCTCACTTCCTTCACACAGGAAGAGACACAGAGAGTTAGACAAAATAAGGGGACGGAGGAATATATCCTAAATGAAAGAACAGGACAAAATCACAGAAAGAGAGCTAAATGTAATGAAGATATATAATATGCCTGAGAGAGAATATAAAGTAATGATCATAAAGAAACTCACTGGACTTGAGAAAAGTATGGAAGGCCTCAGTGAGACTCTCAACAAAAAGACAGAAAATATAAAAAAGAACCAATCAGAGATGAAGAACACAATAAATACAATTTAAAATACACTGGAACAAATAAGTAGTAGACTGGAGGAAGCAGAACGCATCAGCAACCTAGAGGATAGAGTAATGGAAAGCAATCAAGCTAAGCAGGAGAGAAAAAAATAATAATACTAACAAATGAAAAAAGCCTTAGGGAACTCAGTGAAACCATCAAGTGTAATAACGTTTGTATTATAGGGATATTAGAAGGAGAAGAGATAAAAGGGGGCAGAAAATTTATTTGAAGAAATAGTGGAAAACTTCTCCAATTCGGGAAGGAAACAGAAGTTCAGATTCAGGAGACACAGAGTCCCCCAAAATATCACCCCAAGATGGTCCACACCAAGACAGATATTAATTAAAATGGCAAAAACTAGTGATAAAGAGAGAATTTTCAAGCAGCAAGAAAAAACAAAAAACAAAAGAAAACAAACAAAAAACCAACATCCAGTTACATACTAGGGAAACCCCATAAGGCTATGAGGCAAATTTTGCAGGCAAGAAAGGGAGTGGCATGAGACAAAGTGCTCCAAGAAAACAAAAACAAAACCCTGCCACCAAGAATACACTATTCAGCAATTCTATCATTCAGAACAGAGTTATTATAGGAAAAGAGAGGATTCAGTAGTCAAGAGAGGGAAAGATTAGGACCTGAGGTCCCTGGGTGGGGAAAAACACATATCTTGGAACAAATGCTGGGAGCATCTGACCACAGCAAAGCCCCTCAGGTGTAAGGTTCCTCTTAAGAATGTAACAGACATCACCTACTCCCCCTCGGGTTCCCCTGAGGAATTTAACAAAAGACCTAACTACAAATAAGTAGATGACCATAAAACATATGACCCACAAGGACTGATCTGGCCGTAGACCACCCTCACACAATGGAATTGAACCAATCAGGAATGGACAACCCAGCACCTACAGCTATTAAGCCAATAAGGGTAGGACCAGAGAAGAAAAAAGAGGGAAGGGAAAGGAGGGCTGACCAAAACCTTATAAAACAAAGATCCCTGCCTATTGTCATGGGCATCCACTTTTGAATGCCCCCTCTCTGTAAAGAGAGCTTTCATACTACTTTTCCTTTCTGATCTTATACTCTAATAAACTTTTGCCTATTTCTCATTTTATGTCCATCTCTTCATTCTTCGAAGTGGTGAGACAACAAATTCCAGATATTGCGGTAAAAAATCCTGCAACAGAGGGAAAGATAAAACGTTTTCTAGACAAAAGTGAAAGGAGTTCATTACACTAAACCAACCCTACAAGATATGTTAAAGAGATTCTTTTAGTAAAAAGGAAAGACCATAAGCAGAAGTAAGAAAAGTAAGAAGCACAAAAGCAGTAAAATTAAGTATATCTATAAAAATCAGTCAAGGGATTCACAAAATAAAAGGATGTAAAATATGTCACCATACACCTAAAACATGACGGGAGAGGAATAAAAATTTAGTACTTTTAAGATGGGTTGAAACTTAAGTGACCATCAACTTGATATAGATTGCTATATGCATATGATGTTATTTATAAACTGGCTGGAAAGCACAAATCAGAAAATGGTGATAGATATGCAAAAAATAAAGAGAAATAATACAAGAATATCACTAAAGAAAGGTAGCAAACTATGAGAGAAAAGAGCAAGAGAAAAGAAGAACTGAGGAGAACTACAAAGACAACAATAAAACAAGTAAGAAACAGCGGTAAGTACATGTCTATCAATTATTACTTTGAAGGTAAATGGACTAAACACTCCAATCAAAAGACACAGGGTGATGAAATGGATAAAAGAGCAAGATTCATCTATATGCTGCCTACAGGAAACTAATTTCAGATCTAAAGACACATGCAGATACAAAATGGGAAATCATTTATAATGCAAATGGTAGTGAAAATAAGGCCAGAGTAGCAATACTTATATCAGACATAATAGACTAAAAAAACAAACTGCAACAAGAGACAAAGAAGAAAAATGTATAATCACAAAGGGTACAATCCAACAAGAAGATACAACAATTATAAATATTTATGCACCTAACATGTAAACACCCAAATACATAAAACACTCATAACAAACTAAAGTAACCGACAGTAATACAATGGTAGAGAACTTTAACACCTCAGTTAGATCAATGGATAGATCATCCAAACAGAAAATCTGCAATGAAATCATGGCGCTTTTTTTTAATTTTTTTAACGTTTATTTATTTTTGAGACAGAGAGAGACAGAGCATGAATGGGGGAGGGTCAGAGAGAGGGAGACACAGAATCTGAAACACGCTCCAGGCTCTGAGCTGTCAGCACAGAGCCCGACGCGGGGCTCGAACTCACGGACCGCGAGATCATGACCTGAGCCGAAGTCGGCCGCTTAACCGTCTGAGCCACCCAGGCGCCCCCGAAATCATGACTTTGAATGGCATATTGGATTACGTGAATCTAACAGATACATTGCATCCTAAACCACCAAAATACAAAAAGATAATTATTATGCCATGCTTTTTTGTTTGTTTTTTGAGAGAGAGAGAGAGAGAGAGAGAGAGAGAGAGAGAGAGAGAGAGAGAAAGAACTTGTAAGTCAGGGAGAAGGGCAGAGGGAAAGAGAGAGAGAATCTTAAGCAGACTCCACGCTTAAGCCCAGTGTGTTGCTCGATTCCACAAGCCTGGAATCATGACCTGAGCCAAAATGAAGAATCAGACATTCAACCAACTGAACCACCCAGGCGCCCCACCATGTATTTTCTGTTAACACAACTCTATGAAAATAGAAATCAACTGCAAGAAAGAAATCTAAAAACAATATATGGTGGTAAAATAACTTGCTACTAAACAATGAATGGGCCAACCAAAGATGAAATCAAAAAGATATCAAAGAAATAAAAAAAAATAGATGGAGACAAAAGAAAATGGAAACACAATGGTCCAAAAACTTTGGGATGCAGTAAAAGCTGTTCTGTGAAGAAAATTTAGAGCAAAACCACCCTGTCAAAGGAATCAAGAAAAATCTCAAACAACCTAACCTTACATCTAAAGGAGCTAGAAAAAAAAACAAAAAACAAAAAAAAAAAAAAAAAAAAAAACAAGAAATAAAAACCCAAACTAACAGTAGGAAGGAAATAATAAAGAATAGAGCAGAAACACATGAAATAAAACCCAAAAGACAAAATAAAACAAACAAAACAATGGAACAGATGAATGAAACCAGGAGTTGGTTCTTTGAAAGATCCAGAAAATTGATAGACCTTTAATGAGATTCATAATAAAAAAAAAAGAGGATTCAAACAAAACAGAAATGAGAGAGGAGAAATAATTGACACCATGAATTACAAACAAGTGTATGCCAACAAATTAGACAGTCATTGGAAGAAATGGATAAATTCTCAGAAAAATATAACCTCCCAAAATAGAAGCAGAAAAAAAGAGAAAATTTGAACAGACTGATTACCAGCAATGAAATTTAATCAGTAATCAAAAAAATCCCAACAAAAACCAAAGTCCAGGACCAGATGCCTTCACAGGTGAATTCTACCCAACATTTAAAGAAGAATATTTACCTGTTCTCCAACTATTTCTCCCACACTCCCCCCCACCCCACCACAAAAAATTGCTTCCAAATTCAACTATGAGCCCAGCATTGTCTGGATACTAAAGCCTGATAAAAACAAAAAACAACAACAACAAAAAGGAACTACATGAACATAGATGCAAAATCCTCAACAAAATATTAGCAAATCTAATCAAACAATACATTAAAATTATTTACTATTATCAATTGGGATTTATTCCTCGGATGCAAGGGTAGTTCAATGTTCACAAACCAATCAATGTGATATATCAATAATAGAAAGATTAAAGCCATACAATCATTTCAATAGGTGCAGAAAACCATCTATGATTACAAACCCTCAACAAAGCAGGTTTAGAGGGGACATATCTCAACATAATAAAGACCATTTATGAAAAAAACACAGCCAACATTACACCCAATGGTGGAAAATAGAGTTTTCTCCCTAAGATCAGGAACAAAACAAGGATGTCCACTCTTACCACTTTTATTCAGTACATCACTGGAAGTCCTAGCCATAGTAATCAGACAAGAAATAGGCATACAAATTGCTAAGGAAGAAGTAAAACTTTTCACGATTTGGAGATGACATGATCCTATACAAAGAAAACCCTAAAGACTCCACCAATAAGCTATTAGAACTGATAAATAAATTCAGTAAGGTCTCAGAATACAAAATCAATGTACAGAGATCTTGCATTTCTATACATTGTAATTAACAGAATGAGAATACTCCCCATTTACAACTGTACAAAAAAATGAAATACTTAGACATAAACTTAACCACAGAGGTGAAAGACCTGTACTTAGAAAACTATAAAACACTGGTGAAAGAAACTAAAGATGACACAAATGGAAAGATATCCCATGATCATTGACTTGAAGATTATTATTAAAACGTCTATATTACCCAAAACACTCTACCTATGTAATGCAATCTCTATCAAAATGCCAACAGCATTTATCACAGAACTAAAAATTTCTGAAATGTACAAGGAACCACAAAAGGCCCTAAGTAGCCAAAGCAAACTTGAAAAGAACAAAATGGGAAGTATCACAATCTCAGATTTCAAGATACACTACATAATAAGAGCAATCAAAACAGTATGGTACTGGCACAAAAATGGGCATACAGATCAACAGAACAGAATAAAGTGGCTAGAAATAACCCGTGATTATATGGTCAATTAATCTTTGACAAAGGAGGCAAGAATACACATGGGAAAGAGACAATCTCATCAACAAATGCCACTGGGAAACTGGGCAACTATTTTCAAAAGATAAATCTAGACCACTTTCTCACATACATCATAGACAAAAATAAACTCAACATGGATTAAACACCTTAATGTGAGATCTGGAACCATGAAAGGCCTAGAACAGGACATAGGCAGTAGATACTGTGACACTGGCCATAGCAACATTTTTCTAGTGATGTCTCCCGAGGCAAAGGAAACAAAAACAAAAAGAAACTATTGAGGCCGCATGAAATTAAAAAGCTTCAGCACAGCAAAGAAAACCAACAAAATTAAAGACCATTTACTTAATAGGAAGATATTCACAAATGGCATATCTGAATAAGTGTTGGTATCCAAAATATATAAACTGACACAACTCAACACACACACGCACATGCACACACACGTGATCCGATTTAAAATGTGTATAAAATATGAATAGACATTTTTTCAAGAAAGAAATATAGATGGCCAACAGACACAGTAGAGGATGCTCAATATCACTCATCAGTGAAATACAAATTAAAACCAATGAGATATCACCTTAGACCTGTAAGAATGCCAAATAAAAAACACAAGAAACAACAAGTGTTGGCAAGGATGTGGAGGAAAAGGAACCCTCATGCATTATTGGTGGAAATGCATACTGTTGCAGCAATTGTGGAAAACAGTATGCAGGTTCCGCAAAAAATTAAAAATAGAATGACCATATGACGCAGTTCCAGTCCCAGTATTTACCCAAAAAATACAAAGCCACTGATTTGAAAAAATATATACACTCTTTTGTTTATTGCAGCATAATAGCCAAATTATGGAAGCAGCCCAAGTGTCCATCAACCAATGGGTGGCAAATTCGATCTTGCCATCTTCAATAACATGGATGTATCTAGAGGGTATAGCACTAAGTTAAAGATGTCAGAGAAAGACAAATACCGTATCATTTCACTCATATGTGGAATTTAATAGGCAAGAGAAAAAAAAAGAGAGAAACCAAAAAAAGCGGACTCTCAACTATAAAGAATAAACTGATGGTTACAGAAGGGTTGGTGGGGGGATGGGTGAAATAGGTTGAGGGGATGAAGAGTACATCCGTCATGGTGAGCACTGAATAATACATAGAATTATTGAATCACTGTAATGCACACCTGAAAAATAATACGACACTGTGTGTTAACTATACTGGAATTAAAAAAACAAAGTGGCAACAAAAGTAACAAATGTCTTCTAATATAAAATCTAGAATGCTTAATGAACCTCAGTCCTAAGAGCACTGTTGATAGACTTTCATTTATGGTTTGGACACGTTACCATTAGGGATCTATTTCATCTTTCTCTTGAAAAACATCTAAAAGAAACAAGGAAAACAGCAGTGACAACACAACTTTACTTTCTTCAAAGTTTTCCTGTTCTCTCAAGTTGATGCAAGAGCTAAACTCAACAGAGGTACAGTAGGTATAGGAAGATTCCGTGCAGACAGAATTGGCAAGAAAATACAACCAAAAGAGAAATAAAGCAATGAAAGAGACTAATAATTGTAGCGATAGAACACAAAAATTACACTTTCTCAAATAAATTCTAATGCTGAGGTCCAAAAGCTTCTAACAGCAACAAAAGAGTGACTGTAGCAGTGTCCTTCAACTAACTGGCCATTTCAGTTCTCTATTACAATGTAACAAACCACTCTGGAATACAGTGGCTCAAATAAACAACACTTAATTATACCTCATGGTTATGTGGGTAAACTGAATTATTTTGTTTTAGGTGGTATCAGATGAGATGCTTGAAAGGTCCAAAGTGTCCTCATTCTTATGGCTGACAATTGACATTGCAGTGGCCTTGATTTAATTGGGCCTCTTCATGTGGCCTTGATTTAATTGGGTCTCAAGATTCATGTGGAATCTTCTGTTTGAGATTCCAACAGAAGATGGTCTCAGGGTAGCGAGAACTCTGACATGGGGGCCAGATTCCAATAGTTCAAATATGGAAGCTGCCAGACCTTCTCAAGGCTTGACGTTGAAACTCTCACATTGTGACTTCTGTCTCATTGCTCTGGGTAGAGTGATGTCAGCCAGACTCAACAGGAGGGTACTACAGAAGAGCATGTACAATAGACTGTATGGTTCTCCAGGGCCACCAAAGTAAAATCTGTCACATAGGGCTGAGCAAAGAATATCATCAACAAGCCATGGTTGCAGGAAGCAGTCTGTCTCTGTTGCAACAAAAGAAATGAAAATGCCTAAATAAGAAAACATATTCTCTATCTCCATTGGCTAGGGAAGAAAAAATAACTATAAAAACATGTACAAAATCATCTATCATTAAAAAAAATCTCAGTTAATTTGGAGCAGAGTCCTATTTCATCCTACTACCACCAGTGGAGCAAACCAAATACACACTACTCCAAATACCTGGAGAAATCTACACTTTTCAATGATTGAAAAATATATATTTTAAAAAGGAACCAATATAGTACCATTACAAAGATACTACGTGGAAAAAAGAAAAAGGAGGCTGGTGCTAAGGAAATAACCACAACAGAATGAATTACAAAGAAACTTCATCAGAAAGAAAAAAATTACAGAGGGAGATTTATGACCAGTTTTAATCTATGGATTATCCAAATAAAAAGATAAGCCATCAAAAATGTGATAATTCCTATGAAAATATGACAAAGCAGAATGCAGGAACTCGAAGAATTAGCAGAACTCAATGGAAAAAAATGGAACATGGAAATTCACATCAAAGCATTAAAAGCATCCAGGAAATAAGTGAAAAAAAAAAAAAACAAAATAGAGAAGAGATTGTGATACGCTTGTTAAGAGATTTAGAGGACAGAAATGACAGGGGTGCCTGGGTGTCTGTTAGTTAAGCATCCGACTTTAGCTCAGGTCATGATCTATTTGTGAGTTAGAGTCCTAAGTCGGGCTATGTGCTGCGCTCAGACGCTGGAGCCTGCTTTAGATTTTGTGTCTCCCTCTCTGTCTGCCCTCCCTCTCTCTCAACAAACTAAAATAAACATTTAAAAAAATTTTTAAATGACAAAAATGTGCAAATAAAAGTACTTTCAAAGATTGGAAGGAAAACAATAGCATAAGCAAATAAACCACAAATTTTCAATCCTGCAGAAAAACTTGAAATAAAAAAAGACAAATTGTGTAATTAAAAAGGTTTGCCAAAAAATTAAAAAAATAAATATTTAAAATAGTGAAGGCCACATTGTATGACAGGATAAATTAGATAAAAATAATAAATATTGATTCAAATCCTAGCAATATTTCTAGGATTCAAATGGGAGGATATTTTGTTTTTGTATACAGGCAAAAACATAGTCACTTCCATGAGCAAAAGTTTCATCTTGTGGCACACTAACGCATACAGAATTCTCAAGGAAAGAAAATGCAATCAAAGTTTTGTTCCTTTCACTCAAATTCAACAGCAATAAACGTGCAAAGACATGGGGAGTATTAATCTTATGAGCCATTATAGAGAAATCCACTAGAAAACAAACATCAAGGAATGAAAAAATGTGATTGTGAAAAGCTCAAGAACTGATAAGAATGAATACACTTAATGGTACAACTGTTAACTACAACTAATGTGAATTTTGAAATTACAGAATATAAATTGTATATATCTTGACAATACACAATGATAAATATATTTTCCCCATCCCACACTCTTATAATGGTCCTTTAATTAATTTTTTTAGGTAACATGTTTTAATGTGACAAGTATGTTCCATTGTATACCTGACCATATCCAGACCAGAACTCAGAGAAACACGCAGAGCATTCAAGCTTACACTAATATGAAATATAAAGTTAAATAATAATCCAGGTTGACTAGTTAGAAAAAATATATAAACAAAATGGGAAAAAAAGAAGCGATATTATAAAGGGGAAAATAATGCATTGAACATACTGGAATAAATAGGTAATAAGTACTCATTTCAAAGACATAGTAAAACAGAGAAGCCAACGGCTAACCTAATTAAGGAAAGAAAAGTTCTGGAAAGAGGTCACAAATACACAAAAACGCTTAAGGGAAATTATCCATAGATAAGGAAACATAAGAGCAATGAATTACGTTTTCTACACTTTACATAAATAAGCATTTAAAAACCTGTATGAACTGTACAGTTTCCTATGGAAATAGTTGGCAAAAGTGACTCTGGAGCAGTTAAGCAAACTTAAATTTCCAGGGTAAAAAATATAAAAAGGTTTGGAGACCAACCCTTTCCCGATCTCTCTCTGGTGACAAGCACCAAGCACGTATGTTTTCAGTGGGGAATTCTGAATTTAAAATTAAAAATTTAAAAACTGGATAAATTCAATGATATTAAACTAGCTACAAGTCACATATAGTGAAAATAAAAACATTTCAAATCTTTTTTAAGTAAAAATAATCAATACTAAAACTTTGAAATTTTAAATGAAAAAAGGTATAAACTCTCATTACATATGTTTATGTAAAAAAAAATATTCACAAAGAGAACACACATATGAAAAGTAGAGTAGTAAACCATGATGAAATGAGGCTTATATCATAAAGGTAAGGATGCTGCAATATTTGAATAAATCCTACATTCTGATATTCTTAGATCATGATATAATTATCACAATTGTGTTAGGAAAAAATATCTTGATAAACTTCAACCTAGAATTTGGAAAAATTCAAGATCCATCCTTGATAAGTAATTCCATGAAGAAGAATATTTTTTAAAGGAGAATGTAAATGCATTCTATACAAGATGAGCATTATACATGTAACACATGGTACCTGCCCAATGCATATCTTCCCTTCACCCAGGAGAAATAAAACCTCCTTCTGCAACCCACAAATCCATCCACATTTCACTTGCAGCATAACTTGAATTGCAGTAATTTATAGATCAAGCTTCTCAAAGGCAATTATGAGATCACATATATCTTTTTAGTCTGGCATCAACCTGAGTTTCTGACCCAGATTTGTCAAGAACTGTGAAGAGCTTCTTATCTTCCCCTATTTACAAGCTTCCTACCTATATCACCTTACTTTCAAATTAGCCTGCCTCAGTTTCTTGGAGGCTGGCATAAGGCATGAATATCCTGGGTAAAAGGAGACATGACTCCGAGAAAGTAGCATGAGATCAGCTTATTACTGTCATTTATTCTTTCTCCCCAGTTCCACAAGAGTAACACAAATAGACCACATGGATATCTGGACACACTGTGAGCTGCACTGAAGGACAGGAAATTGTTTAAGAAACACAAATCTTTTTAATGGGCTGTACATGCATGACTTTAGCCCAAAGGGAGGCAACATATTTCTGACACTGGACTCTAAGTACGCTTGGCTTTTTCTTTGGAGGGAGACACTATCTCTATCATCCAAAGATGTCCACTATGAAATATCTTTAAAAACTTAGTCTGTAACAAAGTGCAATTAATACTTTGCTTCATAAGATGAATGGAAATGCATGAGACCCATGGACAACTGTCTAGCAACAATTACATAAATATTCCCCAATACGTGAATATAACTCATGAAAAAAATGAGCTAAGTGTTTTCACGTTAAGAGCAGATAATTGAAAACTTGGGTTCTTTTAGTTTCAATAAAACAAAGAAATCATGTTGGAGGAAGTTTCTAACCAATCAGCTCTACTTGTTCTCTGTCCTTGAGTGGCTGAAGCTTAAGAACACCAGCCGAGCTATCAACATAAACAAGAGAATCTTAGATCCGTCAAAAAGAATCTTCCCTCTATCAAAAAGATCTTACATTTTAAACTGTCAAAAAGAGAAATTAGATCTAAAGTTTCATTTCACTTAAGTATTTAGTTGTAGCTTCTCATAGCATGAATTGATGTCCTGTTTATTATATAATATCATCTCCTTGTTTCTACTGCCTCGTTAGTGGGAATGCTACAAATGGACCAAAGTCAGTTATTACATCCTTGAATTTAATCTTTTAGAAACTGGGTTTGTTGTTTTCTGAAAATTCTAGAAAGAGAGAGAGATGATCTTTGGTATGATATAATCCTAAACAGAGATACCATGGGCAGAGCTTGCTACATAAGCCATGTGTTATTAGACACATCTTCAGTATGAAATACTATGTGGGTTAAATTTTCATATTTTATTTGTCTACATTTTATTTCAGTTCATAAAGGAAAATATAGTTAAGAAAACAAGGCTTAGTTTAGTTGACTATTTGAGTAAGAATTAATCCATTTGTGCTGTGGAACAATTATTCTAGAAAAGGCTACCCTTTAGCAGAAAAGTTGGTTCTAGAATGCTCATTTATCTATGCTCAAAAATACTGGGTGAAGTCTCTGTTACATGGTGGTAGACATTTAAAGCATTCCAAAATAGAAGTCTCTATTCTAATAAAAATGATCAGGGGGGCGCCTGGGTGGCTCAGTCGGTTGGGCGGCCGACTTCGGCTCAGGTCATGATCTTGCGGTCCGTGAGTTCTAGCCCCGCGTCGGGCTCTGTGCTGACAACTCAGAGCCTGGAGCCTGTTTCAGATTCTGTGTCTCCCTCTCTCTGACCCTCCCCCGTTCATGCTCTGTCTCTCCCTGTCTCAAAAATAAATAAACGTTAAAAAAAAAATTAAAAAAAATGATCAGGGATAACAATGTCAACACATTTAGAAAAGGCATGATAAAAATGCCAAGGTAACATGGTCTCTGATGACTTAAGCTAAACAGAATAAACCTGGAAGATAAAAAAAAAAAATAAAACAGTCCCATGCTTCCTCACAGAAATAAAAAAAAATAATTTTTTGAAGTTTATGAAATGACAGCTGTTTCCTAATTGAAAATAAATAAATAACGTAACTGAAAGTGTTTGTCAAAATAACTAGGCCATTGAAAATGTGGGCATAGTGCGTAGGTTTTCAAAATCAACTGACTGTTTGAATGAATGAATGAATTTGGCCTAAAGAATTAGTGATATATAAATCTTCAGGTTTCCCCTAGGCTTCTTAGCTAGTAAAATAAATATGGACTAGGGGTTCAATCAATCTTTCCCCTTATATCAAAAGTACACATTGAACAGACTTAAAACAAAAAGAAAGCTGATAGCTTCAGAAGTCCTTAGAGAACAATGTGTAAACAGGAACTCATCCCAAACTATCCCTGCCCCGTTTAATACACATTTTACTATTCAAGCTGGGTATCAGCATAGTCTATAAACTGTAAGCTCCACTTCCAAGCTTTCTTAATAGCTGTAATTGACATATATGTACTTTTCTAAAGTGACTTCTGGCAATTTTCTCTGGGGCAAAGTTTTTAGAAAACTAGGCAGATGGTAAGTGCATATAGTTGGAAGTTTTGCATTTTGTATGCTCATTCTGAGTTTGTCATATTTTTGGTTGCTTGTGAGTTACCAGTACATTTTGTGACAATTAATAGAAACCCATGGGGGAGGGGAAGAAAAAAAAAAAAAAAAGAGGTTAGAGTGGGAGAGAGCCAAAGCATAAGAGACTGTTAAAAACTGAGAACAAACTGAGGGTTGATGGGGGGGTGGGAGATGGGTATTGAGGAGGGCACCTGTTGGGATGAGCACTGGGTGTTGTATGGAAACCAATTTGACAATAAATTTCATATATTAAAAAAAAACAAAATAAATAAATAACATTTAATATGAAAAAAAAATAGGGCATCACAATATTGATTAATTCATGTAGGGTATAGTATCACCCAAGTCTAACAAATAAATATGTCAGAAATAAGTCATTTTTTGTGCTATACTGGATTGTACTCTCTTATAAACAAATAAAAATCTAAATATTTATAGGTATGAGTTGAAATCCTTCAAAATGTTCAATAGAGGTAAATCTTATTTCTCAAATCTGAATACTAATGTTAACATTTGAGATCTGGTATATACAGATTTTGATTCTTCTAAATTTTTTATTTCATGAAGCACATAAATTATCTGATGTTATTTTCAAACAATGTCAGAGTTGGATCTTAAGATACATTGTGTGTCCAAAGGATACCATTTACCCTATAATCACTAGATGAGAGTAACCATTTCTCAAAGATGCTAGCAGTGATAATGACTTGAAAGTGGGTGGAATGGGGAATATGGATGCCTTTTTTCCCTCTCTACTTTTGATTTTGATTTTCCACTTTTCTGTTATTTGCATTTTGGTAGTGGCAGTTATAGTTTTTATAGTTCAAGTATGTAGTAATGTGATTTAAAATACATTTAGAAATATTATTTAACATTTAATGAATTTTTAAAGTTTTGTGTTCTAACTCAGGGAAGTTCCTTGTTTAGAATTTACATTATTCACAGTTGGGCAATTTGAAATGACCTCTCTCTGAACAGGAAAAGCAATTTTAACTCACCTGAACCCATGTAACCACAGATTTTTCTCAGTATTTTTTTTTACTACCTATTATAGATTTTAAGGCACATCTTTGAAATTTCAGAGGCCTATTTTATCGTAAATACTAGCTTAATGTAATGATGATGGCCTGTCCCTTTACAGTCCTTTTTCAGATTAATGTAAGTGCCTGTTAGAAAATTCAAAGAGTTTATTTAAAATGGAATAATGTCAATTTTATTATTTTCAATAAAATGTATATGGCTATCATTTGAGTGTTTCTGTATTTCTGTATTCTTGAAACGAAGCACATTAAAGAGAAGTTTAAGTGACATCTTTTTCTTCTAAAAGTTGAAGTTTATCTTTTTTTTTTGTTTGTTTTATAATTAAACAGGAAAAATAGTGCTGTGATAAGCAGTGGGAAGACATTCTGTCATGGAGTACTACATAAATGTATGCAGTTGATTTATTCACCGGAAATTTTATATTACCCTTTAATCCTGATTTTATTTTTTTAAATTTTTTGTTTGCTTATTTATCTGGTTGTGAGGCTGGGGAGGGGCAGAGAGTGAGGGAGATAGAGAATCCCTAGCAGGTCTCGCTCTGTCAGCACACAGCCCTATGTAGGGCTAGAACTCATGAACCATGAGATCATGACCTGAGCCAAAATCAGGAGTCAGAGGTCTAAGCAGCAGAGCCAGCCACCCAGGCACTCCTGATCCCGATTTTCAAGGTTATCTTCTGATTATCAGTGGGAGTAGGGGGTAGGGAGTTACACTGAAGCATCATGTCAAACATATAACTGTTTCCCATCGACACTGTTAATACCTGTTCTCTAATCAATTACAGTATCATCAGATTCCTTTGTTTTTCAGTAATCATTGGCCAACCTAGAGGACCTTTCACACATCACTACTAGAGGGACCTGACTTTTCATCTTAGTGACTATTTTTTTTCCCCCATACAAATTACTATATTTGGCCTGCAATGCATTTTACCAACAGGCTTTACCAGTTATACTGTTTCTGATCTTTGTGATTTTTAAAACCAAAAAAAAAAATGTTTTAATACTTTGTACTCAATACTTGTAATGTTGTTCATGCCTCATCTGGCCACCAGATGCACACCTAACTGCACTTGCTATCAAAGACATTTAGGCATTTGATAGGGTGGCAATTAGGTTTGTTCATAACTACTCAGCATGGCTCACGATACTGTGCTTCATGACATTTGAAATTCACAGGCATATGTTAATTATCTTATTTAATCATCTCCACAATCCTGTCAGGAAACAAAACTGGTATCAACCTCCACACATTTTTTCAGATGCTGAAGCGGAGATCCAGAAAGATGAAGTGACTTATGAAAAAGCCAATACTTAGGTAGTCTAAGATAAAGAACTCCTGTTTCAAGACTTCTTAGCCCATGCTCTTTCCACTAAAATCATTCTGGAAAAAGTTCTGTAGCTACGTTCTCTCATTTTGTAGTCACTTAGCTTTAGGTCCCTTGTAAATTATGAAAGCCATTACTTAAGCTTAATCCCACCTGTGGACACATTAACTCAATTGAGGTATATAACTAAAGAACCTAACACTGAATGGTGAAAAATATATGTGTGTGTGTGTGTGCGTGTATATATATATAATATATAGTATATATATTATATAATATGTATAGTATATATATTATATATATATACATGCACACACACAGTTCACATATAATATATGCACATATATGTGTATATGTATATACACATGTTATTATGCATATGTACACATGTGCATGCACATGTGCAATCTATTTATGTATAACACATGTGCACATATATTGTGTGAACATATATGTATATACACATATTTGTATATATGTATACTCATGTATTTTATACATATTAACATACATATACACATATATATATATGAAATATATATGTATGCATATGTGATGGTAATGCAAAATGTTAATTAACCTAACATCTGAAGGTTATCAAACATTTATTA
The DNA here is from genome assembly GCF_023721935.1 of Panthera uncia. NCBI lineage: Eukaryota > Metazoa > Chordata > Mammalia > Carnivora > Felidae > Panthera > Panthera uncia. The sequence goes on from NW_026057576.1 coordinate 43,818,353, forward strand.
TGTACCTAACATGGTGCTGGGGCACCGGGGTGGCTCAGTTGGTAAAGCATCCGACTTCAGCTCAGGTCACAATCTCGCGGTTTGTGAGTTTGAGCCCTGTGTCAGGCTCTGTGCTAACAGCTCAGAGCCTGGAGCCTGCTTCAGATTCTGTGTCTCCCTCTCTCTCTGCCCATCCCATGCTCATGCTCTGTCTCTGTCTCTCAATAACAAATAAATGTTAAAAAAATTGTTTTAATGTACCTAATGTGGTGCTAAGTATTTAAAACATTTTATCATTTATTCCCCCCAAATGGTTAGGTATTATTCTCAATCTACAGATGCTGAAGTGGAGAGTGCTCAAGCACCTTTTTCAAAGGCACACAACTAAGTGGTGAAGTCATGATATGAACCCACTTTTATTGACTTCTCAGCTTATTTTTACTACATTTATCTTAATCAACATAATTAGTACTTACCTGTGCAAGGCACTATTTTAAATAATTTACAAACATCAACTACTTTAATCATTGTGATACATCTGTGTAGTATTCCAAGTGCTGGCAATTTTTATTACATGTGCTTCATGACATGAAATATGGACTCCATTCCAGTTCGTTTGTTTTTATAGATACCAGGTTTCTTTTGCTTTTAAACTCACACAAAATACAATTTTTAATTACAACCTTTTCCTATGAATTTTTTTTAGTTTTTTTAATTTGTAATTTTTTAATATGAAATTTATTATAAAATTGGTTTCCGTACAACACCCAGTGTTCATCCCAACAGGTGCCCTCCTCAATACCCATCACCACTCTCCCCTCCCTCCCACCCTCCATCAACCCTCAGTTTATTCTCAGTTTTTAAGAGTCTCTTATGGTTTGGCTCCCTCCCTCCTCCCTCTCTAACCTCTTTTTTTTTTCCTTCCCCTCCCCCATGGGTTTCTGTTAAGTTTCTCAGGATCCACATAAGAGTGAAAACATATGGTATCTCTCTTTCTCTGTATGATTATTTCACTTAACAAGTGTTATACTATGAATTTTTTAAATGTACTTCTCTTTAGAATATACAATATATGTATTGTTTTAATTTTAACATGACATAAATGTATAACATAAATACCTCCAATGGTTTACTCACATGTCTTTTTTTTTTAAGGTTTATTTATTTTTTTGGAGGGGGAGGGACAGAGAGAGAGAGAGAGAAAAGAAGAGAGAGAATTCTAAGCAGGTTTCATGCTGAGAGATATGGGACTTGATCTCACAAACCGTGAGATCATGACATAAGCCAAAATCTAGAGTTGGGAGCTTAACCAAGTGAGACACCCAGGCCCCACTCACCTGTCTGTAATTCTAGGAAAGTTTTTCACATGCTACCTAAATTCATTGCATAAAATTGGACATTCCATAAAACTCTCACACCAGTGACTTCTGTTGATGACTTACTAAAATAACTATCAGATAAAGTTATCCCCATGTTGTGTATAAAAAAGCAAAATATAACATAGAAAATGTATCCATTTTATACTATAAACAGAATTTGATAACTATAGCAGACAAAATAGCGCCCATGTAATATTGTAAGAAGACATGAAGAACATTAGTATTTGTAGACCTTATTTGGGGTCTTTGACTTAATTAGTACTTAAAATCAGTTGCATAATTTTATAAGATTCCTCAATTGTTAAAATTGGAGTTGTTCCATATAAATAATACAATAAACTTTATCTATACATAAAACCTTGCTAGCGTTTCAATAGGAATTGCTTTAAACCTATTGACCAATAGGGGGAAAATGGTCATATTTTCCATGGTAGACTTCCAATCCATGAAGGCAGCTTTCTCCCTTTATCTAGGTACTAATTTCTATTCCTAAATTTTATAATTTTCAACATATATATATTTTATTAAACGTATACTGAAGCATTTACTTTTATAACCAGTTGCCAGTTTACTGCAATATGGTATGAGAATAGAGATAGTTCATCTCAATACACATGTAAGTAGCTAAATTGCAAAACACATATCAATTTATAAAACCAATTTCAACTAACAAAGGGCCTAAATCTAAACACTGTCACACTTTTCTGGAAAAAGTCAAACATAATTCCAATTTTTCCATTAGAGCACTAAAGAGCAAGAGAATACTTAACTATTCTTAGACACACCTCTCAGATCAGGTACTCAACAATGACTAATTCTGGAGGAAAACACTGAACCTATTTTCCCTGGAAAAGAGGAATTAGCTTACTACTCATTTTTGAGCTCTGTCTAAAAGACATAGCTCTTTCCTTACCTCAATCAACAGGAAGTTTACTTAAGTTTGACTTGATTCTCATGTTATAATCCATATTGCTATAAAAATCTGTAGTCTGGGGGTGCCTGGGTGGCTCAATTTAGTGTCCAACTCAATTTCAGCTCAGGTCATGATCTCATGGTTTCCCAGATCAAGCCCCATGTGGGGCTCCATGCTGACAGCGTGGAGCCTGCTTGGGATATTCCCTCCCTCCCTCCCTCCCTCCCTCTCTCTCTCTCTCCCCTGCTCATTCACACTCTCTTGCTCTCTCTCAAAATAAAATAAATAAAAATTTCAAAAAATATCTGTAGTCTGATAAGGGATTATGTGAACAAATCACAGGGAATCTAGAATTTATTTAACAACGACCTCCAGTTATAATACCAATCATTGTGAATGTATAGTATATGGAAATATTTTCTATTGGGAAGATATGAAAAATAAAATAGTTATTTTAACTGATATGTACTTTCTCTTCCATAGGTATATAAGAAAACAAAGGGCTTAAACGTGCACTGGTAGTATTAAATAAAAATCAGATTTATGTAGACAATACTACTTCAAAAAGACAAAACATTTGGAGACACCGATTTGAAACAACCCATTGATGGAAACAGACTAGGAAGGAAGGGAACAAGGGTGGGAGGGCAGGAGGAAAAAGGAAGAACAAAAATGAGCTTTAGGAAAACGCCATACATGCAATCACATGCCTTTGCCAATATATTTAACATGTTTCAAATAACTGAGAATGATGAATGAAAATGAATAATTTATATGGCAAAAAAAAATGTCAAAAGTTCTTTGCATGGGTCACATCAAACAATCTATAGGCAACATTCCTACTTCCCGATGGGTGGTTCAAGTTCTTAGAGTCCTTGAGATATTACTAATTTTACACTTTTAAGTGAAATAGGAAAGAGAATTTAAAACATGAAATGTAAGACATGTAACATATAAAATATTTGATCTGACAATCATTCCTAGATACACAATAAAAATGGCAACTAAACACTGTTAAGACAATTAGGTTTGATTTGCATTTACCTAAGATGTATGATGCAGAATTTATAAGCAAAACAAGATCTGGAGCTAGGCAGTAAATTTTAGTTTTTGACCTAAATTAAAATTGAGTCTGCATTATCTATAGGTATATTGTTTTAAACAGTTGTTTGCTATTAATATTGTGATAAAAGTTTACAAACATCTAACGTATCTATCTGCTCTTTCACTTTTGAAAGAATAACATTGTTGGGTTTTTTTTTTAGAGCATTGGATTTTTTTAATCAAAAAAGAAAGTCTGTGAAATACATAACCAAAAAATTATTCCAATAAAAAATATTAAAACAAGAACAGAGAAGCATAAATATCTGTGTAACTAAAATGAGACATGTGCTAACATTCCTCAATGTAATTTCTGCAGATTCTAGCATTAGCCGTTGTCAATCAAGTTATTCTCTCCACTGGTAAGATATATGAACAAATTGAGAAATGTATTATTTTCAGTTTTGTTTATAATTTTATAATGTAAAATAAGTACACATTTAATATTGTCTTTCTGGATCTATATATTGTTTTAACAGAGGGTTAAAGACATGATAAAAGATCTAGTAGTACAATCTTAAAACATTTTGTAACTTTGAGTCAGTCATAATTAATCTTCAACTAATTACAATGGTTGAACATAATATGTAAAACTCATGTTTATCTATGTAAATATTGCTTCAGAGATGTTATTGATATATAGAATGTTCTTGAGCTATAGTTTTCAAATCCTCCAATTATTTTTTTTTAATATTTATTTGAGAGAGAGAGAACACACATGCATGTGTGCAGGATCAAGACAGGGAGGGGCAGAAAGAGAGGAAGAGAGAGAATCCCAAGCAGGCACTGTGCTGTCAGTGCAGATCCTGCCTTGGGGCTTAATCCCAGGACCCTAGGATCATTACCTGAACCAAAATCAAGAGTTGGACGCTCAACCGACTGAGCCATGCAGGCGTCCCAAATCCCCCAAATTTCTTTCATTCCTATATTCCTATTTAAACATAAAAAGATATCTAAACATGCATTTCTAATTTAAGACTGTCCTCTCACTATACTCTGAATGATATGCACCCTTTAAATGTAACCAGATTTGTTTTATATCTCAGCATATGGTCAATCATGTTCATTTAAAAATCAGGATTATTCTGAAATGGTTGATTGTACTGTAGATCAATGTAGTTGACAGTGTTTTTCAATCATCTACGGTTTGTAGCTTTTTCGATTTGTTCTAGTAATTTACTGACAGATGGGCTTATAATCTCTAACAATGATTACGGTATTGTATGTTTTTCCTTTTTATTTTTGCAAGTGCAGTAAAGTTCTGTGATTAGTCACATGTACATATACAATTGCTGTGTTTTCCTGATGAATGGATTTATCGTCACAAAATATCCCTTATTTTCTTATTAATCTTCTTCTCGAACATATGTCACTCCTATTAACATAGCAATTTTAGGCTTCTTATGCATAAACACGGTATATCTTTTTACATCAATTTATTCTCAAAATGTTTGTAATTTTTTATTTAACATGTTTCTTATAGAAAGCATAGTTAGGTATTGATTTTCTTTAAATTCATTCTGTTAGTCTCTGCCTTTTAATTGGATTGTTTTGTCCGTATCATTTAATATAATGGTAAAATATAGATTCATGATTATAATATTTCCTTTTTGTGTGTGTCTCCAATTTTTCTTTATTTTTTCCTAACATATTTTAGATTATATATTTTTCAATACCTTACTTTTATATTGTTTTAATTAACAATTTATATTATTTTGGTTTAGTGTTTGATCTAGGTTAAAGTTAAGATCAGTCAAGGTGTCTATGATAACTCAAGCATTGAAGGAAAGAGCTACACAGTAGTTGGGAGTACTGTTGTAACCAATGGCAAAAAAATCAATTAAAATTAGTGTAAAAGAGAGGTAGCTTAATAATTCATTTTTAAAAATTACAGGGGTGCCTGGGTGGTTCAGTTGGTTAAGCATCCGACTCTTGGTTTCAGCTCAGGTCATGATCTCATGGTTTCATGGGTTCAGGCCTCCCATTGGGCTCTGTGCTGACAGAGATTTTTGGGATTTCTCTTTCTCTCTCTCTCTCTCTCTCTCTCTCCCTCTCCCTCTCCCTCTCCCTCTCCCTCTCCCTCTCCCTCTCCCCCTCCCCCTCCCCCTCCCCCTCCCCCTCCCTGCCTTCCCCCACTCACTGTCTCTCTGCCTCTCAAAATAAGTAAACTTTTTTAAAAAATGACAAATTTTCATTAAAATGAAAAAAATATATAACAGGTAAATTGAAGGAAAGTTTATTTCAAAATATACCATCATTTTTGACAAGTGAGAAAGGCTGCTAATTTTGGTCTACCACAGAGTATTAGATTCATCAAGTTAGGACCCTAACATATCTCTAACAATGATTTTGATTATTAATAGAGTAACACCTGAATGATTATGAAAGAGAGGTACCAAGAGTCAACTATTTTCTGTAACAGTAAAAAAAAAAAAAAAAAAAAAAAAAAAGAAAAGAAAAGAAAATGATCGAATTGGCCCTTAGCCTTGGTATTTGGAAATTATCCACATGACCTAGCTGGGTCTTACTGTGGAAGGTTATTACCTATACTGTGTTCTACAGTTAAGTGTTGCCATTGTGTGAAACTATAATAGTCTATACCAATAAAGATCTCAATTATGATATCTAATTGCTTTTCACTGTTTTCCTATCCTTTCTTATTTAGTAACAAGTATATAAATTATTAATTATTAAAATAGTATAAGAATATTTAGCTTCTCCTACGTACAAGTACAAAATATTGTGTGTGTGCGCATATGTATAAAATCCAGACACATTAAAATTTTATTTCCTCATTTCATATTCATTAAATATCTCTCCTCTTTCATATTTCCATCTTCCAGTTTCATGAATTTCATTCATTTGCATAACATATTTTTATTTTCTAGCTAAATATTTAGAACTGTAAGCATGCTAACAAGAAGGAATAAACCAAAATAATACTTATTTCTATTTCTATTTTTTGTTGTTTTTAATTGCTTTTCTAGATTTGTTATGTTAACAGTTTATTCAGTAATTCTCTCACTGCCTCTTCCTGGTCATATCTCTACTGAATTACCTAAAATTTGTCTTATAAATGCAGTTACTTTTATTTTACTAAGAATTTACTCATTTAATTATTCAAAAGATTCATTACAGAGATGTTTGAAATCAACTGTGACAGAAAGGTTGTCAATTAGTTTCACTGGTTACTCTACATGAATAGTTGAGTTTATTTTACTAACAACTATTAAAATAACTTCTCCAATTAGGAAAGGTTATCAGAGAGTAACTTAAAATAAACATAAACAAAGGAGCAACTGTTTACTGCCCAAGTGAATCAAAGAGCAGAACTGCAGACTGTAGATTATGGCAAAATGTTTTAATGTAGTATATAAATTCAAAACGCTTAAATAGCTTGTACTATTTAAAAATAGTGATCCTATTTTGTCAAAATTGCTGTCAATAACTCCCTTTCCTTAGAGTGCTTCTGTGCATCTATTTTGTTCTTCTCTTTCCAAATTATCCTAGGTCTTGGGGCACCTGAGTGGCTTAGCCGTGGGTTCGAGTTCTGCCTCCGGCTCTGCGCTGGCAGCTTGGGGCCTGCTTGGGATTCTCTCCCTGCCCCTCTCCCACTCATGCTTTCACTCTTTCTGAAAAAAATGAATAAACTTAAAAAAAAATCCTGGGTCTTCATCTCTTAACCAGTTTTTTAAATAGTAAAGTTTGTGACTATTTCTAGCAATGTTCCTTGAAACAAGAAATATATTCTTGTTTCTGATATGATCTCTCTGTACAGAGATAAAAGATTCACAGAGAAGGATAAAAAGTTTTAAGGTGCTGCCACAATTTTTGCTTTTTTGTTTCCTTCTGGGGCACCTCCATTCTCTCTCAGCAAGAACTACTTCACATAATTGTTACTATGCCACACTCTGCTCAAAACTGCCATGTTTATAAATGGCCAGTAACTCATCATTTGCTTCTCCAAGCCTTATACCTGATGTTTAAGAGCAAAAGCTCAGGAGCCAGGTGGCCTGGGTTTAAATCCTGCCTTTGTCACTTACTAGCTGGGACACTTCAACCAGATTTTCAGCTCTTTTGCCTTACTTTCCTCCTCTGACAGGTAATAGTTGATGCGGATTGTTACTAAAATTAAATGAGTTTAAACCTTTTTTACAGTGGTTTAAGAGACCTGGCACATAGTAAACATCACACAGTTTATTCAAGAGTTTCATGTGTTCCATTTGGAGGGTAGTGTTTTTTGGTCTTTCGGGACTTTTCCCGTCCTTTCTGAAATGATGTCTGACCACACAGTTACGTGCCTATTCTGTGTAAACAGAGACAGTTTACTTTTCTTTGTGTAGCAGGATGTGTGCGTGTATCTATTATCAACATTGAAGGATCTAAGATATATATACCAAATTATTTACAAATCATTGAAAACAGTACATTATATATTTTTTCAGAGGTAGGGTGACCCTTTCTAAACATATCTGATATCTTTAAGTGAGCTATCCCCCTACATGTAATTCAGAGTTAGCTGGGGCTCCCTGGCCACACGGAGATTGTGAAAAATGACTCAGTTACCAAATTCACAACTTGCGAGGGTCCAGATACTGTGACTTTATGACAGCTCTTTCCTCATGACTGGCTAGTTTCTTGTTCTGAATTCTCATTTCCTGGATCAGTTCTTTTCCACATTAACCTGGATTTGCAGATATCCCCTTCAGTGGTTTTGAGAAAAATATCTATTCACATGAAATATCTAATGAGTTTTGGAATTTATTGAAGATTAGGATGTTATGAGGAAGGAGTTTAGGTCATTTGCAGCATTCATTGCACTATCTTGTAGCTCCAAGTCCTATTTTTCCATCTCTCTTCCTTTTCTGTGATGCAGCAGAATAAATCTACCCTTGAATTCATGCACAACAGTACCAGGCCCCCTTGAGATCTGGTTTTCTATCCCAGTTACTCTTCACAAAAGGTTTTTTTTTTTTTTTTTTTTTTTTTTTTTAGACTGAAAATGAGACACGCCTTTTCTTTTTTTAAAAAAAAAAAAAAAGTCTCATAATCAGTCTAATAGGAACAAAAAAATTTTTTGTGACCTGCTCCATAAATGAGCACTATTTTGGATTTCAGAAACAGTGATATGCCTTTCCACAGGTATGCTATATATTTCCAAATGGCCAGACTTGCAATACACTGGATGATTTTGTACCTTTGCTAAGAAAGTATACGGATTGGAACGTTTGTCAACAAGAAAGCCCATTTCTAGGACAGAAAATTTCATCTAGATAGCAAGAATGTAAGTAGCATCTACCAAGAGCCAGGAGATCAATTACGAGGCAGTATGGTATCTTAACAAGTAGATGACACAAGATATGAAAAATGATTTGCACTTTCTGTCAGGAAATACTTTGAATTTCAGAGTCAGCACATGGGCATCCTGGTCCATCCTAGTCCAGGATGACAGTGACTGTAGGAAGGAGGATGCATCCCAAGCTGGGCAGAAACCAGGCCTAAAGGAACTCTGGTATTGATCAGGGTTACAGCTCCAGGAAAAAGAGCAGGAATTCAATCAACCAAGGAAGTCTTAGAACTGTGCACTAGAAGAGGCGAACAAAATGCATTAACCATTCTCAGATGGTCTCTGTCTTAAACTAAGAGTCAAGTAGAGTGCTGTGCACCAGTTAACAAACCCAAGGGAGGAATCTAGCCCCTGTGGTGACTGCATCTTGGTATCAAAGTCATCAAGAAAATAACACAGTCAAGCACTGGATAGAAAAACACTACTGAGAAGACAGAGAAAAATCAGCTCCAATGGCAGGTGATCACCCCAGAAGGATGGCCAGAAGGTCTCTCTCTGTGGTCAACATGGGGCAATTGGTCTATGTGCAGAAGCCACATATCGCACTGGTGTTAACCAGGTGCCACACGATACACATGGGTTCAGCAAAGACCAAAGACGACTCATTGAGCCTGAGACAAGGAAAGAGTTTTCCACACAAGGTGATAAGCTCTGTGGGCTCTTTATCTCTTGACCTGGGAATGCACCAGGTCCAAGGCCCATGTTTTTTTCTTTCTTGTGGCTGAACAGTGGATGAAAGACTGTATGTAAGAGAATGCCCCCCAGCACCGCAAAAATAGTGCTCATCTAGTATTTGCCACTTATCGGTAATGACATTTTTGTGAACTTACCAGTTATTTGACAATAACAATTCCTTCTTCAACTTAAGACTGAGTTAGATCTCTATTATTTACAACTGAAAGATTCTGGATTAATTCATCCCTCAATTAAAGCTAATAAAAGCCTATGCTTAAGGCATAATAAAATTACAGACTATATTAGTGTTCATCCATCTTTTTAGTTTCAGTTTTCATCATAAGTAAGTATTATCATGGTCTATAGTGTAGCTCAATGTCTTTTAAAAGTATAAGATTTGCTTTCATTACTATGAAAAGATTCAACTACTGAATGTTATGCTTTGTCTCTTAATTAAATGACAGGGCAAAGTTTCCATCGTAAGACCTAATGACAAATGAAGTTAAGTAAATGCTTCTTTGAGGGATAAAGGATAAAAATGAATCTGAAGAGAGCTAACCATTTTATATACATATTCATTTACAAATAGCTGAAGGGTATTTAAAGCACAGAACACACAAGTTAACATAGCACTGAAAAACACATCATGATAAACGCTGAGAAGTATCAGGAGTAGCAAGACAAGAGCTCTACTCTAAAGATTAAGTGGGCATTCTGGAAATACAGGTCAGTGCTCATTCAACAGATTCAGATTCAGTTAGTATTTATCGAGGGTTGGTTATAATGATAAACCGGTCTCGGTAACAAAAATGTGTGGTCCTGGTTATCAATCCAATTTTACAAATGAGAAATTGAAAATTATCGAGATTTTTAAAACTCAACCAATGTTACATAGCTGGTAGTGGAAGGTCCTAGAATATAAACCTTTACCCCAAGTTTGTATTAATTTCACTACAACATGTAATCTATATAGTATTATCTGTTCACCTGACTGGTGTAGGCTGAAGAAAGTTTCAAATCTGAGTAATATGAATAGACTCTTCCCATGTAACTAAATAAAAACCATAATTATTGTGTGTATCAACTCCTAAGATATTTTGATTTACTATTAGTTTCAGAAATTCAGATATATTCTTGTACTTCCTAGCTTAAGTCCAAATGTTTTATATCCAAATGTTTTGCATCCAGATATTTTGCTTATGTTATGTACATGTACATAAATACATGTTTATTATAGACCTATGTATAATTTTATTAAGATTTCTGTTATTCTTTGTTTTTCATTAAAAATACTTTTTGTTTCTTTAAATCACTGAAATAATGGGAAAGAATTGTAAGCTCAAGATAGTTTTCAAATATGTTAGGTAAATTGACATAATAAAGCTAAGAGATTACTGCCCATCAGGTCAATAATTTGTGAACTAAGAAGGATTAATAGGATTTATGACTCTTTTCATCTACATGTAGCACAAGCAATACTAATTATATTTTCATTAACCTTTGAGGCTAGATCATGTTCTAATAACTTAGTCCTATTATGGACTAATCCACAGTTTTATTGTTAAAGTGTAAACAAAAATAAGGTCAAGGTACATAAATACATATCCAGGAAAAAACAAAACTCTGCTTCCGTGATTTAAAAAACTCATCAAATATATCAAATATGACATGTATTTTGAATTTCTCAAACTCCTGTTGATTCCATAATAAATGCCATTTCTAACTAATGATTCCTTTCTTTGGAGTAGGCATGGGTTAAGCATCCCCAACCCAAGTGAGTTAACACTTTGCTGCAAAACACTTATACTTGAAATCCGTATTGTTTTGATTACCTTTCTCTAAAGAAAAGCGAGACAAATGCATGAAGAAGATGTTAAGTAGCTTTCCTCCCCTTCTGTTTTCTCAGCATACACTCCATGCTGCCTGTGGCAGAGACTGCTAGCTTCCCTCCTCTTCTCAAGTAACAACTACAATTAGGTACAGGAACAGTCACAAAGATTACATATTCTAGGCTCTCTTGCAGCTACATGTACCCATATAAATACATTCTGTTCAATGGGATACAGACAGAAGTCCTGAACTCAAATCCTGATTCAAGCCATTAGTTAGAAAGTGGCAGGTGTCCTCTCGTTTTTCTCCTCTTCCTTCTGGTTAGAAGGTAGGTGCAATGGGAGTAGAACACAGTATGGAAGCCAGTATTGAGGTTTGCATAGCAAAGGCCAAGAAAATTTTGGTCCCTATCACTACAGAATTCTTGTATCAACTCTGGCTGTTTATGTTAGACTGTTTAATGAAAAAGTATGAAGTCACTGACATTTGTCCATTATTCAGTGCAATAAAAGTAGCATCCTAATACAGATATTTTAATCATACCTTACATATAGCTTTGAGTCCCTTGATATCTCTACATATCACACATCTGTCATCTGCCTGTAATAATCTAGTCTCAGATTAAGCCAAAGAGTCTCCTCTCTGCCTGATGAAACAGGAAACATGAAATTTTAGAATTATTATACATTCATGTTTACCAACCTCAGATAGGCATTCAACATACTCCTGAAACATGATGAAATTCTCTTGTAAGCTTCCTCCCCTACTCACTACATCAAATATTTCATTCTGTTTTCTAACGTCATCTGAACCAAGTACTCATTGTCTGCCTCCCTCCCCCAAACCTCAGCTACCTTCATAATCTGGTGAGAAAAAAAAAAAAAAAAAAAAAAAAAAACGCCAACAATAGCTGTAAGATTCAGACTTCCCATCTTCTCTACACCAAAAACAATCAACACTGGTATCTTTTTTTCCAGAATAATCTTCACTCAAGTTATAGGGAATAAAGAGTTGACTCTTTTCAACTATCAACACCCTCATATATACTGGAACCTCATCCATTCCCAATATCCTTATCTTCATTCTTTATTGGGTTTCAAAAACTGTCTTTCCCTACTGGATAATTTTAATATTCAAAACAGCCGTAATCTCCCTTCCTCTGAAAACGAACAGACCCTTGGCCTCCAATCTCATTTCAGTTGCTTTGTTTTCTCTGTTTTTAGCATTGCTTCTTGAACAAGCTGTCCCCTTGAATAATCTACTGGTTTTAGCAATTGTTCAGATCATGAAAGATTATTAATTTAGTTAAGCTCAAGCAACTTGTTAGGTTTCTTCCTTTTTTTATTCATGCATATTTCTTTATTAATTTCATTTTTTTTAAATTCACATCCAAATTAGTTAGCATATAGTGCAACAGGTTTCTTCTTAATCTCCTGTAAGCATGCTTTGTCAACATTTTCTTATTTCTCTCCTATGTCTCATAAGGCTGTTCCTTCCTTGTGTTGTCTGTTTATCACCTTTTAAGTATTAGAATTTCCTCAGAATCAGTGCTAAGTTCTTTTTATTTCCCACTTTCCATGGCCTCAAGAGAAAATCTTGTCTATCTCCATGGGTGTAAATATCATTTTATGTCAGTTGTTCTGAAATTGTAGTGCTAGGTCAGCTCGCTATCTTTATCTATTTACCTATCTATCTATCTATCATCTACCTAACTAATCAAATTTTGGTTAACATTTCTATACTTAGATTTTACTCACATTTGTACTTCAGCTTCTCCAAAATTAAAATCTCAGTATCATCTGTCTTTATCTTCTACATTCTCTGTATTTTTAAATGAGTGTTCCATCCATCTGCTTGCTCAAACTCATTACCAACTAACTACTTTATTCTTTATTTTGTTCTCATATTTAAACCATTACCAAATTCTGTGACTTCTATCTCCAAATATATCTAAATTTTTTTCATTTCTCATCTCTACTGATACAACCCCACTCCAACTTGCATAGGCTCCTTTCTCTTCCACTACTGGTCTTTTCATTTACATTTGCCTCTGCCCTCCATCCAGCACTGAGAGCATTTTCCTTCTTTTTAAATAAAAGTCAGATTATTTACTACCTTAAAAAAGCTCAGCAACTTTCAATTGCCTTCAGAATAAAACTCCTATTGCCTAGAAGACCCTGCATGATCTGCCCCCTTTCTGTATTTCTATCTCATTTTTCACCATTAGCTCTCATGCTTTCTATCCTCCAGGCATATGAACTTTCATTCAGTGACCTGAAAATCAAACTCTTTCCTACCTTGGAGTCAGCATACAAGCAGTCCTGATCTTCAATGTGTTTCTCTCAACCTCCTCACCCGATGAACCATTTTCAGAACTTAGCTAGAACAACATCTTCCCAGGACATACTTCCTTTTGACTCCAAATTATCTTATGTCTCCACATTTTATATTTTCTGAAAACTGTTAGCCTCTTTGTCCCAGTGATTTGACATTTACCTCTGTTGTTTGTAAAATATCTGTCTTTCCCACTAGAATATAAGCTTACTGATGGCATGAATCATACCTATCTTGTTTAATGATGTATTTCCAACACCTGGGATAGTACATGGCACATGGTAGAACTTCAATAATATTTTTATTCCTAAATAAGAGAGTGCTCACTATCTGACCTCTAGACACTATGGATTTAAGTGTAGTTTGGCTACAGGAAGAATATGACAGCTTTGCTAATTTCAACATCTTGTGTTCCCATTCATTCTACCACTTACGAATACATTTATGTTTTATATACTTTACACTTTATGAACTTTCCAAACTGAAGCAGTATCTGGGACATGGTCAACTTTGGGCTAATAACAAAAATACTTTCCTCAGTCACAAGTTTCCAACCTAGGGAACAATGGTGAAACCTCCATGGATAATGGTGAGTTCCTCCCATTCCCCATGTGTGGATTATTCTCAGTGACTAGCTGGCCTTCTCAGGTGAAACTCAGTTTCTTATTGAACATTTGTTCTGAATATCATGTTATATTATAGATAAAATAGAATTTACTTTGCTAGCTTGGGCACATAAATCTTACTAATAGAACTTTCTATAGCAATACATACTCCCAATTCAACAAAGAAAATTTTAAAAGTTGTTACAATGCAACTTTTCACGATTCCTGAAATCTAAATGTAAAGGGATTTTCCCACAACCTCTTAGGCAGAAACAAAAACTTATTAAAAAGGTAATTTGCATTAAACTTTTATGTTCTTTCTCCATCACCAGAAACTAAACAAGCATAGAGTAGCATGTACCACCTAATGAAACAAAGAGTCAGAAATCTCTAAAACCTTCTAAGTCGTCACAATATTATTTGCATGTGATCATTAAAGTAGCTATTAAAATATGCATAAGAAATCAGAGCATATTTCATTTGTGCATCTAATCTAAGAATACTTGGGAAAATACCCTTGATCTAAGTAAATTTTCCCTGAAACTACAGAGGGAAGAAAATAAAGTTATAAATAAAATTTTATCATATATATATTTTATATATTTTTTACATTATATAATACACACAAATATAGCAATTTAAATTCTACAGGTGGAATATACAATATAATCATTAAAATAAGGAATCTTAAAATAGAAGTGATACACTGGAAAAAAGTAACTGTACTACTATTAAAATATTTTAAACAAAGAAGATCTTTCTGGAGATCTCAACTACAATTACACAATTGAATTCCTTTTGGCACTTTTATTTATTTATTTTTAATTTTTTTTAATGTTTATTCATTTTTTGAGAGACAGAGACTGAGGGGGGGGGGGTAGGGGCAGAGAGAGAGGGAAACACAGAATCCAAAGCAAGCTCTAGGCTCTAGACAGCACAGAGCCCAACGTGGGGCTCAATTTCACAAACCATGAGATCACGACCTGAGCCAAAGCTGGACACTTAACCAACTGAACCACCCACTGGCCCCCTTTGGCACTTTTAAAAATGACAGCTGCCCTACTAGATATACTAGACTAAAATGTTCTAGGGTGGATCCAGGCATATGTAATTTCTCATGTTAATTCCTCCACTTATCACCAATCTGCTTTTGTCAGGCTTTCTCACCTCTGTAATTGGACATAAAGCCACACTTTCAAACCGCAGTTCTAACTGTTTTCTGTGCTCTTACTGAGGCTAACTGGTTGGCTCTTCTTTCCAAGTTGCTTTCTGGTGATGGGCTATGTTTAATTGCCCTCCAGGTGTGTGCTGTCTGGTGGTCCTCACCTCTCTCATTGTTCAACCACTTGTATAACTTCCCTCCACTTGCTCAACTAAAGCTCAGCATTTCTTCAGTTGAGATGCAAAAGCATTTTTGACATTGGCCAAAATTGTCATTCTCTGATCTTTCAGTAGATGCAATGAAAGTTGTTGCCTGAGATTTCCAAAGTCATATTTTAAGATTTAAAATTTAAAGTTAAAGGGACTTTTGACTATATTCTAAATTACATATGCTAAATGGAAATAGCGTGACAAGGATCATCCAACTATCTTGGCAAACTAGAAGGCACTTATACATCAGCTTTCTCTCTATTCTCATACGTTTCCATCTTTAGAACATAATTAGTAAAGAGTTGTTCTGTGTCTGTCTGTACGTAGAGTTGAACAGACATCTAGTTAAATCTGAATTTCAGATATACAACACATATAGATTTTAGTATACGTATGTCCCAAATACTCATGGGACATAACTAAAATATTACCTGTTGTTTATCTGAAATGCAAATTTAACCAGTGTCCTATATTTGTATTTGCTAAATCTGGTAATCCTATACCAAACTCTATTCCAAAGCAGTGCAAGAAAACACTGATAAACAAAACTAAACAATTCTAGAAGCTTTTTATGGTTAGCAAATTCAATTTGCATATCTATTTTGACTATAATGGTGATGCAATTCTCAGATGTGTCTCTGGATTAATGGGAGGTACACAGCTATGGTTGAAATTATTTTAATATGAGGGATTTGGAAGGTTCAAGCAGAGAAAGAATTTAAGCAAATGGTAATAAATTTCTGTTCTGGAGAGTCAAAACTGAACTAGTAGAAAATACACATAAGCCTTTAAAATATTTCTTCACCGATTACAGTAAGTCTATGTCATGGCATATAAGATATTTTCCAAGTGATTGACAAAACATTTGAAAGTTAAAACTAAGACTAAAACTCCCTATAATGGCAAAGTATTTTGTGAAACTATTCTTAAATACATGTAGGCTAAGACATCTAATAAAGTTTTTGCAAAATTGTTTCCAATTCTCCTTTTTTCTTTTCAAGGAAAATGATAGAAATAAAGGCACAGACTATTCTAGTCAATGATCTTCCAGTCCCATTTCAAGAGGTTTTAGAGAGGCATCATCATGCTTTCACTCTTTTTACTGTATCATTTATCAATATATAAAAAATCAAGGATTTCTTTTTAATATTTATTTTTGAGAGAGAGAGAGAGAGAGAGAGAGTGAGCGAGCGAGCAGGGGCAGAGAGAGAGAGAGAGAGAGAGAGAGAGAGAGAGAGAGAGAGACACAGAATTTGAAGCAGGCTCTAGGCTCCGAGCTGTCAACACAGAGCCTGATGCAGGGTTTGAACTTATGAATTATGAAATCATGACCTGAACCAAAGTCAGATGCTTAACTGACTGGGCCACCCAGGTGCCCCAAGGATTTTTCTTTTTAATAATACATGTTAGCTAACAAAATATTGATTTACAGAGGGGAATCCTAAGGATATCAAGGCTTAGACAGTTCAAAAAATAATCATATGCAACAACAGAATTGCTTGTATATATACCAATAAAGCATTCAAAAATGGTATTGGTTTAAAAATACCTTTTCTTGTCCCAGCATAAAATCACAAGGGAGAGGAAGTTCATTTTTTTTTCCTGATGCTAAAACTCTAAAGCTTCAGGAAATTTCTTTATTACTTAGTACTGTATGTTCTAATCAAGCATAAAGAAGGAAAGTGACTACTATCAAAGGACCCATAAAAAGAGTTTATGATGTTTCAGAATCAGACAACATAAAAAAGGACATATTCAAATTAGAAACACTATTATAAAGTGTGATTCTATAAGGAATCTCCATAACAGTCTTAATAATGTGATTAAAGAGACAAAGTAATAGCAATATACACAAGTACTAATTAGAACATTGAAACTATTACGCCTCATGTGGGAGACAAGTCATAAAATTCAAAGAATATTTGTAAGAAACACTATCAGACTGGCTTTTAAGTTTTTTAGTGCCTGAGGCAAATTTTGTGAACTTGTGGTATGAGTTGAAAATGTTTAAGGGATTTCAATTGGCCTAATAATGCATGCTTGTTTCACAATCTTATTATAATATAAAAAATAATTTAGAAAGAAATAGTTTTTCTATACTAGGCTCAAATGGTACAGTTTATGCCAAGTCTAAAAATTGAACCAAATTCTATAATATTCCAGATAATAAAACTGCACTTAAAAAAAAAAAAAAACCTAATCTATACCATTATTGTGGTGCCATAAGTTTTAGGTGACTAGAGGTGGTAATAAATAGGAATAATTCTATAATTAGAACAAGATCATCAGTTCAATATTTATTGTATTATCAACTATTTTAACTTGAAAATTGTATGACATTATTTACATACAGCCCATAAAAGTAAATTGCAGTTGAAATTATTATTTAAGAAATTCAGAGCAAAGAGCAATAAAAATAGGAAACCAGGATTACTATGTAGTCTTACCCATTTCCTAATATGGGGCCATAACCTAGGCTATCTACTATTTAGCAGTTAGGGTAATGAAAAGTATGGTCAATGAAATCAGTTTCACAATTGATTTTTGGTTGATATGCTGAGAAAATAAGATACTTCATCAAGTAAACTTTTTCTTTTTAATACACGTTATACTCTTCTCTAGGAAGTTCAAATTTCATAGTGAAGATTAGAAAAACCCTAGAGAAACAGTGACATATTAACTCTACTTCTTGGTTAAGCTGACATACTTATCAGCGAAAGGGATTTTTGAATCCTAGAAAGAGACTTTTTAACCCTAAAACACCTAAGAAACATAACAAGGACAGACTTTCCTCAAAAAGGAATTTGGAAAGCCTGAATTAAATTATTCACACTTTCCCAATGGAGAAACAAATTAGCTACTCACAAAGGGACAAAACATCTTCAGTGAAAATCAGAATTTATCTCGTATGTTTATGTAAAGATAAAATAATATATGTAACAATATTCTTAACAGTATT
Organism: Panthera uncia; assembly: GCF_023721935.1. Taxonomy (NCBI): domain Eukaryota; kingdom Metazoa; phylum Chordata; class Mammalia; order Carnivora; family Felidae; genus Panthera; species Panthera uncia. The sequence goes on from NW_026057576.1 coordinate 43,836,846, forward strand.
TGTAATTATAGCAAAGAGCTTCAGAATTCTTTTAAGAAGAGCTTTTAAAATAGGTCGATATTATAAAGGCTCAGTACAATTAATCAAAAACAATATTAAGAGAAGCAAAATAATGAAGGTTAGTTTGTAAGGCTCCTGTTGGTCTTGAACATAGTGAGAAAACTATATAGCACACACTGATTTACAGAGTGAATTGAATGCCCATCAGGATGACCTCTATATACTTTGTTTTTCTAAAACAGAGATAAATGAAAATGATCTCTGCCCTCATCAACTAGTTTACATGGCTAGTTAACAACAGAGATCAACATCACTCATCATCAGGGAAACACAAATCAAAACTATGATGAGATATCACCTCACACTTGTCAAAATGGCTAAACTCAACAACAAAAGAAATAACACGTGTTGGTTAGGATGTGGGGATCTACATTCTTGGTGGGAATGCAAACTGGTTCAGCCATTCTGGAAAACAGTATGGAGGTTTCTAGAAAAGTTAAAAATAGAACTATCCTATGATCCAGCAATTGCACTGCTAGGGATTTGCCCAAAGAATACAAAGCTGTATGTTTTAAAGTCAATTCATCTGGAGATAGAGCTAAAGACTAAATGGAAATTGAGATGTCTGATAAAAATATTTTCCCCAAAAGACAGACCGTATATTTGCATTCAGGTTTCATGACTTACTAAACATCTCTTATCTGTAGACTGAGAATATTAGCACTACCAATCATTGAGAACTGTTGTGATTTCATGGCATTTATATCAGTGTCTAGAAGGCAGTGAATGCTAAAGGTTTCTGTAGTGACAATGATGATGATGATGAAGGTGGTGGTGGTGGTGTCAATGGGGATAAAATAACCTGGAATGCAGAAAAGATTTGAAACAAAAATAATATTCTGAAATCTATTGTCAATTGCATACAAAAACAGAAAATATTGCTCATAGACACGTGGTTTAATGGTCGGCCATGGTATGGGGGTGACCTTGTACGTTTCCATATAAGTGAAACAGGTGAAGCTTATCTGCAGTCTCACCCAAGGCTTACTTGGCAGGTGACCTCTGATTCTCCAGGAACATGTGAAGAGAGGCAGTCTTCCAAAAGGCGATCACATCTTCCATCTACCTCTCTATTTTGTGGGAGGCAGTTTCTCATCTACCTTTCTAGAGCTAGTGAGACATGGAAATTTCAGTCTCCCCTCCCTTATAAAACTACTTGTCTGGAATTGGCTTCCGGATGGCAGAACAGACCACTGGCTCATTATGCCAACTATCTAGTCCCTCTGGTTCTTTGACACAGATGACAGACACCATGCTGAGCTTGTCTGTGTTAAGTAATTAACTAATGGGCTTGTACGGTGGCAGATGGCAGCTACACTTGTGGTGAGCATAGCGTAGCATTACACAGAGAAGTTGAATCACTCTGTTGTGCACCTAAAACTAATGTAACACTGTGCATCAAATATACTCAAAACTGAAAATAAAAAGCATGAAAAAAAACCATTTGGGTATGTTGTCTCCTTATAGGCTATATATATGGAAGACTAGAAAATTTTATAGCAGGTACAGTAGTCACTGCTGTTTAGGGACTACTGGATCTTTTGATGTTACCTCAACTTGAGACGGCTATCTCACAAGATGAAAATTTTCTAGTGAATTGAATAAAATGTAAACTTGTTGTCTGAATAAATGATACCTCATCGATTTTTAACTACCAGAACAAAAACTAACATCATCATGTTGATGGAACGATAGAATAGTTGACAGAGTAGAATAGTAACAATAATATATTTCAACATATTCCAGAATGTACACAGCAGTTTTATTGGAAAGCGACTGAAGAGATCAGTTACTAAAATAACTTCATAATTATGAAAAGACAAAAATAATTAAATGCTATAACACATTACTAAGTTTGGGATTCACTGAAGCATTTAAACACAATTATTAAACTCTTGGACTTCATTAAAAATGGACAGATCTATACCATATGTCCTTATTTATCATTCACTTCATCACATATTCTGATCTTCCATCAGAAGAAGCATATGCCACAGAAAGCAGAAAAGGATCAAACTAGGATTTTCAAACAGTCTTTACTTAAATTATAACTTTGGTGTACTGCCAAATAACCATCTGCCTTATATACTAATTAGACCTGTACCACTTAAAAGATATCACTTAAAACAAGTATTTATAGCTTGAAATTTCAAGATATAGTTTCTAATTTAAGGAAATATGTTATCATACTAATAAAGTTATTTTAAATCTTCACTATAGAAAATGTTAGGATAGAAAATGAATTGAGATGTAAAAAATAGTTTGTATTAAGTATAGATTTACTCGTCAAGAATGAACAAGTATGAACTAAGAAATAATATATCAGAGAGTAGGGATTTATGTGAAAAACCTACTACAAAGAGATTCAGTTATTTCCAATCCACTGGGAGTGCATAAGGGTTTATTATTATAAATACATATTGTGGGAAAATCTGAGAGAAGTATTATCTAAATGTAGAGCTATTTAGATTATCTATTTCTTCATGAATCAGCTTTGGTAGTACAGGTCTCTCAAGGCATATAAAAATGTCAAAGTTATTGGTATAAGCTTGAAATATCTCATTTTTAAAATATTCATAGGATTTGTATTGGCATCTCTCTCCTTTTTCTCTTTTTGTGTGTATTCATCCATCTGGCTATAGGTTTATTGGGGTTTTAATTTTGTTTTTGTTTGTTTTAATGTCTATTTCTTCTTTAGAAAGAGAAAGAGATGCTGAGCATGAGCAGGAGAGGGATAGAGAGAGAGGGAGACACAGAATCCGAAGCAGGCTCCAGGCTCTGACCTGAGCTGAAGTCAGACGCCCAACCGACTGAGCCACCCAGGCGCCCCAGTTTTTTTTTTTTTTTTTTTTGAAAACCAGTTTTGATATCATCGATTTTTCTCTATTGTTTATTTTCTATTTTCTTGATTTCTGTTCAATTTATTTCATTCTATTACATGGGATTTTATATGCTTTTCTGTTTGTTCTAGTTTCCTGAAGTAGATGCTTAGGCCACTAAATTTAATACTTATTTTATAATGTTATCACTTAAATCCATAAGTTTCTCTCTAGTCAATCACCTCTCACTTGACATATTTTGAACCAGTTATTAGGTGAATCCATATTTAGGAACCACTATGTCTCTTGATAAATTGACCATTTTATCCCTAATAATATTTCTTAACTAAAGTCTACTTTGCCTTTCATTAATATAGCCACTCAAAATGTGGGTTACAATTTTCATTGAAGTCTTCCATTCTTCTACTCTTCCTAAACTTCTTTATATTTAAATGGGTTTCTCGTAAACAGTATATTACTTCTTTTTTCAACGTTTTTTTTTTTATTTTTATTTATTTTTGGGATAGAGACAGAGCATGAACGGGGGAGGGGCAGAGAGAGAGGGAGACACAGAATCGGAAACAGGCTCCAGGCTCCAAGCCGTCAGCCCAGAGCCCGACGCGGGGCTCGAACTCACGGACCGCGAGATCGTGACCTGGCTGAAGTCGGACGCTTAACCGACTGCGCCACCCAGGCGCCCCAACAGTATATTACTTCTTACATATCTAACCAATCTGATAGTTGGTGCCTTATAATTGGGGTATTACCAAATATACTTTTATTAGAATTGCGGATACAGTTTTGTCTTAATATACCATCATGTCCTTTATTTTCTATTTGCCCCATTTTTGTTTCCTTTCTCTTCTTTTTCTACTTTCTGGATGCTTAATTGAGCATTAGTTTCATGTGCTATATACTTTGCTATATATTTTTAGTGGTTATTCTATGCCTTGTGAAATAAATCTTTAATTTACCATAGTGTATCTTAAAATAATGATATATCATCTGTTTTCTAAGAACTTTAAAACAGTACACTGAATTTTTCTCTTCTCACCATCTTGTGGTTTTGCTGCCATATGTATCCCTTCTACATGTCAATTATTTTTAAAAGATTTTAAAATAAAAAAATATATTTTACATTTAACACACATTTACTATTCCCGACACTTTATTCTTTTGCTTATATTAAAATTTCCATCTGTCATCATTTTCCTTTTTTCTGAAGAAGTTAAATTTCCCATACCTGTCAGAGCAATCAGACAGCAAAAAGAAATAAAAGACATCCAAATTGGTAGGAAAAAGTAAGACTTCCACCATTTGCAGTTTACATGACACTATATAGAGAAAAGATGAAGACTCCACCAAAAAAAAAAAAAACTATTAGAACTGATAAATAAATTCAGTAAAGTGCAGGATTCTAAACCAACGTGCAGAAATCAGTTGCCTTTCTGTATATTGATAATGAAGCAGCAGCAGAAGAAATTAAGAAAACAATCCCTTCACAACTGCACCAAAATATACCTAGGAATAAACTTCAACAAGGAGGTAAAAGACTTGTACTATTATAAAATATTGCTGAAAGACATTGAGGATGACACAAACAGAAAGACATCCCATGCTAGTGGATTTGAAGAGTACTGTTAAAATGTCTATACTAAACAAAGCAATTGACACATTTAATGAAATTCCTATCAAAACATCAACAGCATTTTTCACATAAATAGAACAAACAATCCTAAAATTTGTATGGAACCACAATAGCCAAAGCATCTTTGAAAAAGCAAAGCAAAGCTGGAAGTATCACCAGTCCAGATTTCAAGTTATGTTACAAGACTGTAGTAATCAAAACAGTATGGTACTGGTATAAAAATAGACACATAGATCAATAGAACAAAACAGAAAACCCAGACATAAGCCCACTATTAAATGATCAATTAATCTTTGACAAAGGAAGCAAGAATATGCAATGGGGAAAATCTCCTGAAAAAATAGTGTTGGAAAAACTGGACAGCTACATGCAAAAGTGTGAAACTGGACCACTTTCTTAAACCATAAACAAAAATAAATTCAAAATGGATTAAAGACCTAATGTGATACCTGAAACCATAAAAATCCTAGAAGAGAGCAGAGGCAATAATGTTTCTGACATTAGCTGTAGCAACATTTTTCTAGATCTTTTTCCTGAGGCAAAGAAAATATAATATACAAAGATAAACTATTCTGATTACATCCAAATAAAAAAAAATAAAAACACTTCTGCACAGGGGAGGAAAGGATGAACGAAACTAAAAGACAAGCTACTGAATGGGAGAAGGCATTTGCAAGTGACATATCTGATAAAGGATCATTATCCAAAATATATAAAAAAACTTCTACAATGCAACACTCAAAAACAAAATGATCCAAGTAAAATGGGCAGAAGATATGAAAAGATTTCTCCAAAGAAGATATACAGATGGTCAACAGACACATAAAAACATGCTCAAAATCACTCATCACCAGGAAAGTGCAAATCAAAACCATAATGAGATATCACCTCCCACCTGTCAGAATGGCTAAAATCAACAACGCAAGAAACAACAAGTGTTGGTGAGGATGTGGAGACAAAGGAACACTCCTGCACTGTTGGTGGGAATGCAAACTGGTGCTCCTACTGTAGAAAACAGTATGGAGGTTCCTCAAACATTAAAAATGGAACTATCTTACAATCCAGTAATTGCACTACTGGGTATTTACACAAAAAATACAAAACACCAATTCAAAGGGTTACATGCACCATTACGTTTATTGCAGCATTATTTACAATAGGTAAACTATGGAAACAGCCCAAGTGTCCACTGATAGGCGAAAGGATAAAGAAGTGGTGCGTGTGCAAGTACACACACACACACACACACACACACACACACACACACAGGAATATTATTCAGGCATAAAAAGAGAATGCCATCTTGTTATTTGCAATGATGTGGATGGAACTAGAGAGTGTGATATTAATTCAGTCAGCCACAGAAAGACAAATACCATATGATTTCACTCATATGTGGAATTTAAGAAATAAAACAAATGAGGAAAGGAAAAGAGAGACCAAAAAACCAGACTCTTAACTATAGAGAACAAACTGATGGTTACCAGAGGTGGGTGGAGAAATGCCTGAAATAGGTGATGGGTATTAAGGAATACACTTACCACGATGAATACTGACTGAGTAATGTATACAAGTGTTGAATCACTATGTTTTACACCTAAAACTAATATAACACTGTATGTTAACTATAATGGATTAAAATTAAAAAAAGTATTTCCTAAAGTATAGATCTGTTAGTGATGAATTCTCTGTGCTCTTGCTTGTCTGGAAAGGTTTTCATTTCACCTCATTTGTGGAAGATAGTTTCAGTGAAGATTTACTTTGGCAGGCTTTTGTTTTGTTTTTCATTGTTGTAAAAACTGTCTTTGTATATATAAAGGCATCTGATAACATATCTACTGTATTTTTTTTTCCTGTTTCTCTGTGTGTGGTGTTTCCTTTTGCTTTGGTTCTTTTAAAATTTATCTAGCACTGTTTTGTAAGCAGTTTGCAATGTGCTTTGTCACATTTTTAATTGTGTGATCCCTCTGTTTCAGATTTGTGGAGCTTCTTGGATTTCTGAATTTATAATTTGAAATAAAATTCATAATGTTTGACTGCTATTTCTTCAAATATTTCTTCTCTTTTTTCTTGGGACTTCCTTTGCAACATTTAGTATTTCCCCTGAGGTAATTAATGTTCTTTTATTTTTCTTTTTACCTCAGTTTAGATAGTTTCTATTGCAATGTCGATTATTTCATTAGTCTTTTTTTAAAATTGTGATTAATTTGCTGTGAAGAATCCCAAAACCAAGTAGCATAAAAAATGATAATCATTTATAGTTATTTGTTATCAGAATTCTGCGGGCTAAATGGACTCTCGTAGGTAGTTCTTATTTAGACTTTCTCTATGCATTTGTGATAAGACAGCACAGCAGCTAGAGTCTGAGTTATCTCGAAGGCTTCCTCACTCATATCTGGCATTTGATTCGGGAGTGATTGGAGACCTCAGCAGGGTTCTTACCTGAACCCTTACAAACATCACCCGGACTTCCTCACTGCATGGTGGCTGCACTTAAGAGTGAACATCCCAAGATGGCTAAGTGAAGAAGTGATGCCTTTTCTATCCTAGACTGGGAATTCATGCAGCATTATTTTGACTACTCCTTAATAAGAAAAATAATTATCTAACACCAGTTTTATCTGATACGTGAACTTCATTAAAAGAAGATATTGAAATATAGTTAAAAGAAAATACATATATTGATTTTTATGTTTAATAACTTATTTCTCTTAAACTTATTGTATTCATCTTTGAAAACGTGGAGAAGGTTGTTCCACAGGGTTTAGGAAGCAACAGTTATATTAAATGTTAAAACTAGACATTTAGTTACTATTTGCCACGTGTGTTTTTTGTAATTTCAATTATCCCGTTATTGATAATATTTCAATAAAGTTGTAAATATAAGATTCTTTAGGTTAAGTTAGACAGGTCAAATATTTGTTAAGGATTCTTCTGTTCAACAAATATCAGGAACAGCCTTAGTAAAGAGTGAAGAGCAAATTGGTCATGGCATTTACCTTCATAGAGATTACAATTGGAGGCACATATTGATGGAATAATTATTTAAATAATTTTGAAAAAAAAAAAACTTTAACGAAAACCATGAGAACATTATCTGGGGAGATAGGTAAAAATCTGGATAATTAACAACATTTCCCTAAGGGAGAAGATCTCAAATAAAATGTATTGGGCAAGTAACAGGCAATCTGGCAAAATGAGTAGATAAAAAACTTCAATCTTTAAAATAAAAGATAGGGTGGCTATAATATGATCAATATGAATGATTTGACAAGAGGGAAGAAGACGCTGATTAGCAAGGAGTACAAAGAAAAGACAGAAACCAGATTAGGTAAAACCTTGTATAAGAAGTAAAATATTTTTTATTTTTATCTTAAGAGAAGGGCAGAGTATTAAAGGGGAAGAGAAGCAACCTGAGCACACCTACATTAAAAAAAAAAATAACCTTAAGGGTACCTGGGTTGCTCAGTTGGTTAAGCGTCCAACTTCAGTTCAGGTCACGATCTCACAGTCTGTGAGTTAGAACCCCACAATGGGTTCTGTACAGATAGCACAGAGCCTGGAGCCTGCTTCAGATTCTGTGTCTCCCTCTTTCTCTGCCCTTTCCTCACTCGCACTGTGTCTCTATCAAAAATAAACATTAAAAAAATTAAAATAATCTGTACATAACTGTAAATGGAAAGGGACGAGGTCATTTTCACCTAAGCAAATGTTTCACGTTATCTCATCGTGTGATTCCATCCATTATACTGTATTTATTATAACATTATATATTTTGTGTAGTATGGTACTGTATATATATTTGTTATATAATTATATTTCATGTTTTAGAGGAATTTGGAGAAATTTTCACTTTATATGTTTGTAGGTCACTTTAAAATTTCAATTTTATGAAAATAAAGTCCCTTCAATAAGCAAAATAACGTCACTTCAAATTATAACATGGCTTTTTGAAGCTTCAGATGATGTTATATTTGAATTTAGAATCATTGGCTCTATGCCTATGGCAGCCAGGAGAGGAAATATTCTGTCACCTCTACAGAGTCACCAGGATAGTAGATAATTTGCCAAGAGATTACTTTCTCTAATGAAAAATGTGTAAGCTCTTCATAAAAAAAAATTAATTAAATAAGAATGGTATATACCCTCTAACCTCTGAGTTTCATATAAAAAGTAAATCCTGATGTAAAACAAATCCATTTTGTCATAAAGTAAAATTTGTATGAAATTTCATAATGCATCTAATTTGTAACATTCCAATTGTAAGAAACCTCAATAAACTGTGCAGTCGTCCAGTAACCCAGATGATAGCCAAAGGAATGAAGAAAATCCTTAAAAGATGCAAAGCCATCCTAACACTTTTTGCAAATTTTTACAAAATTTACATAATCTCAATCACTTCTGGCTCCATTCTGTGCTATGCAAATGAACAGAAATGAACTCCCTTTTTTAAATCCTCCCCACAATGAATACCATGCAAATAATTTAGGAGTGCAACAGAATTTTTAAAAGATTTGTGGGAGAGATAAAGGACAGGTTTGAATCTTAGGAAACTAAAATAACCATACGAACATTAAAACGGTCAATGTTATTAGAATATATTTGGCCATCACAATTTTAAGCATTTCCACTAGACATTTTCCCAACTTTCCCTAAATCTCCTGCTATCTGCTTTATTCTTTCTCTGCTTCTTTCACATTTAGAGTCAACACCAATTCACTCATTGAACAATTTCTTATGGGAAACTCACCATGTCCCTTCCCAGCCCCTTTATGAGACATGAAGATTCAGTATGAATAGAATCTAGTGCTTAACTTCAAGAATTTCTTAAGGCTAGCTCAAGAGACAACAAAACAGCCTTGGTGTGAATAGAATGCCTAGTGTTTTAGGATTGCACTCCATATGACAGGTACTTAATATATCATTTTAGAAATTTTATGTAGTATAATGAAAAGTGCCTTAATTTTCAAGTCAGTCACACACAAGTTCAAACCCCAGGTCTTCTTTTTCCTAGCCAGGAAATGCAAGACAACTAACATTTCCGTCTCATCAGGTAAGCACTGGGCATCATTAAGCCTATTGTGTTTTTTTTGTTTGTTTGTTGTTTGTTTTTTTACGTGTGTATAATTATACTAAACTGGTACATGGCATGTGCTTAATAACTGATTCCGAGAACTAAATATTAAATATTTCAGGACTTTAAATGTATGTTTTATGAAATAATAGTTTAGTGATGTGCTCTTTGACACAGATTGTATGGAAGTACCTTTTTTTAGATTAATAAATTATAAGTCTCCTCAAAATTGTACATGTTTACCTACTGTTACTAATGAAAACTCAGAAAAGTTAAGTAATTTGCCAAAAGTTACAATCTTACAAATTACAAATTTAAGTAATTTGTCTAAGGATACAAAGGTATACCAAGGTAAGAGTTTCATTTAACGTTCTATTTCCTGGACACAACTGTTTGTAAATAGACAAATATTGCATTTTATATTCCACACTTATGGATTCATAAAAATTATACTGTTAATTTCCTGGATAGGCTCTAAAGTCCTCTGTTTTGTTCAGCTTCATGGTAACAACACTGTTTGGTTTTTTTACTTCAATTATTACACAAAACCACTGAACTGAATTATTCAGTTGTTCATAGCATCTATCAAATTGCTCATCATGGAAGAGAAAACATTTCATTGCATGGGAAAAACTCGTTTATAATTTCCCAAAAATATATGGAAAAATTTAATATTAAGCCCCTAGATTCATCTTACCAAATTATAACAGTATCAAAGACTAATAGATAATTTGTTATTCCTTAACATGAACCTTGAGGAATTAAAAAAGAATGAAATATCCTACAACACAGACTTCTTTGCCTCCTACACTTAATAAAGTGTTAGGCTCTTAAATTTAGCTCAACAATTATTTTCCATTATGAATTTGAAATTTAATGTAACATGTAGAATCCAATTAGGACCTGCTTCTGTTTTTACTTCTATAATTATTTTAATTAATACCATTAACCTTCTGATTTCTTTAGTGCCTATCACCTGTTCCAACTAAAGAAAGCAATATTTTCCATGAAAAGGTAAGATTGCCATATTTGGTGGTGCATTTCTATGTTAAACCCCAGCTTCAAGGGTTATGTAGGCCACCAGATGTGGATCTGTACTTTTACCTGTGTGTGCTTTCTATAGTGCAAGGAAATAAAATATAAATGAGTTTAGCTTTCTAGCTCCTCTATTACTCAAACAACCTCTACTCAGGAAGTATAATGCAAAATAAAATACTGTGGGCCAGGAAACAGAATGAAGGAATTCTATATCTGAATCTGTTCATATGTGACTATGTTCAATAATCAGGTTAATTCACTCTCCAGAATCGCGGTTTCCTCTTCTGCAGTTGTGGTTAATGATGTCCTGCTTAACTTACAATATTGTAAAATGGCAAGTGAGAAAAAGGGAATTCAGAAAAAGTGATATACCAATTTTTTCACAAATGGAAAGCATTGTCATTTATGTGTAATCTCAGGATGCTTATGATTTGTGAATTGTATTTCAGAAAATAAAATTAATATTTTTAGGATAAAATTTTATGTTTTACCAACCAATGCCTTTCATTTTGCTCTGAATGGATATATTGAATCATGTTGCTTGCCTGTCATGGATTTGTCTTGGATTTCTGATCAGTTTTGTCTTTTTTTGTTGCCGTTTATTTTGAGAGAGAGAGCACACAAGTGTGGTGGTAAAAGAGACGGGGAGAGAGAGAATGCCAAGCAGACTGACAGTGTGGACCCTGACGTGGGGCTCAAACTCACAAACCACAAGATCATGACCTGACCCAAACCCTCTGACCCACCCAGGAGCCCCTCAGTTTTGTCTTTCTAAAAGGAAAGAAACTTGTGAGAAAAAATCAGAATGAACAGAAAGTATAACCTGCTAATTCAAACTTTTCTATAAAATAAAAAATGTTAAAAAAAAAAAAACAAACCCAATACACCTACGAAAAAAATGAAGAAATTCTCCTTATATCATTTTAAATCTTCTCACTAGTTGTTTCTTCTCCATCCCCTGATTCTCCCAGTGTCTATTCTGGCCCAGAGTCTCAAAAGAGCTGAAAGTTATTTTTTTGACATTTGTTCTTCTATTGTTTCCATTTTTTTAATCTTTATTTGTTTTTGAGAGAGAGAGAGAGAGAGAGGAAGACAGAATCGGAAACAGGCTCCAGGCTCTGAGCTCTCAGCACAGAGCCCAGAGCCCCACGTAGGGCTCAAAACCACAAACTGCGAGATCATGACCTGAGCTGAAGTCAGACACTTAAATGACTGAGCCACCCAGACCCCCATTCCCCATTTCTGCTTTAAGGAATAATGTCAACATTCTCAGACATAGGGGTACTTTTGAATTCATAAGAGAAATTACGTTTGTGAAGCATTCAAGAGTTGTTTTAAAGTCTATTCCATAATGATGTGTCAGTGTGTCATTTACATGATTCACATGGAGTTGACAGTTGTTACTGAGGATTTCACACTGTCAGCCCAGAGTAGGCAAACTCATTTTAGGTGAGTTGCTGCTAACATGGCTAACACATGAATTTCTTATTCGTGTTGGCAAAGAATCACCTGAAGGATGTGTAAAGGCACAAAATGAATTAGGAAATAACAGAACTCAGAAAGGAAACTGACTGCTTTTAAATGCCACTGATATGATTATGGTAATGCTTAAATGGCACAGGTCTTCGGAAACAAGTTATCAACTTAAGACATTAATACACTACAAATCCTCGTTTTTAGAATTTTTCAATGGATTGTATTTTCTATTATCAAAGGAAGATTTCAGTAAAGCAAGAGGAAATATCCACTACTGCTCCATATTAAGTAAAATAATGTTAGCATAACTGAACCTTTTCCTAGACACTTCCTACTTGTTTTTGCAAGAGGGGTAAATTTGTCTAGTTCTACCTATTTTATTCATTTATTTTTTTTAATGTGTATTCACTTCTGAGAGACAGAGCATGAGTGGGGAAGGGGCAGACAGAGAAGTAGACACAGAATTCATAACAGGCTCCAGGCTCTGAGCTGAGCCCCAACATGGGGCTCAAACTCAGTAACCATGAGATCATGACAGGAGCTGAAATCAGACGCTTAACTGACTGAACCACCCAGGTGTCCCTGGTTCTACCTATTTGAAAAAAATTGTTTATTCATTTTGAGAGAGAGAATGAGCATGATTAGGGGAAGGCCGGAGACAGAGGGAGACAGAGAATCCCAAGCAGGCTCTGCACTGTCAGTACAGAGCCCAATATGGGGCTCAATCTCATGAACTGAGAGGTCACGACCTGAGCTGAAATCGAGAGTTGGACGCTTAACCGACTGAGCCACCTAGGCGCCCCTGTCTAATTCTACCTGTTGCCTTCACTGTGCTGCCCTAGTTTTTCCTATACCCTGTTCCAGGATCTGGTTCATTCTGTCTCCAGATATATTATGTGAATAGCAAGGATCTGTAACTCTAAGTAATCAAACCCCATTCTTTATTAATGTAAAGATCATCAAAGGCATTTCTCTCTCCCCTTGAGTAATATAAAAAGTGTTTTTTTTTTTTCTTCTATCTTGGGAAACATGGTGCAAATACAAGTGTTAGAATCAATAATGAATTTGAGAGAAATGATGAAATAACAATGATGAGTTTGTTTTACCATCTGTTACAGACATGCCTGACTTCATTTTCTGCTTTCTCAATCGATTTATAATGTTAATTTTTAATGCTTTACTAAGAGAAAAAGTAAGTGAAGGAAGTCTATAATGGCAGAATTTACTCCTTATTTACATTGTTTAATCATAATAAAACTGTAAGCAAAGATCATGAATTATTTTATCAGTTTTAAGATTAATGAATAAAAACTTTCTCATTCTATTTTAGGGATTTCAATTTAATAGGATGGTAAGTCAGTTAAAAAACATACACTATGTGTCAGGCACTGTCTCATATTGGGAGTTGGAAGTTGAACAAGATAGAGCTTAGAAGTTCATTGTAATGGTGGAGAAAAAAAAAAAATCACTGAATGTATAGACTGCGTATCCCTCACATTATAGAATCACAACTTCCTTTTGGGTGCCTTTTCTACTTGTGTCTAGACTGGAAAAAAATAAATACAGATGCACATTTGAGAATATTGAAAGCAATCTAAATATAACCTGTCCAATCAATTCCCAGGAAAACCAAGGTGGGCACATGATCTGAGTTTGGCCAGTTGAGTCCTTCAACATTCAAATCTTGAGTGATTAACTAAAGGAAAAGCCAAGGCAGCTGTGATTCATTCTCCCAGTGTTTATACCTTGAATGGTGAACAATTTCTTCCTTCCTCCTTCCTAGCCCTCTGGAGTCTTTCTGGACCCTTTTCATATTCAGACCTACTTTAATTAGCCTTCCCATTTCTTCCATGTGTTCCTAATTTCTTCCCAAAAAATTCCTTTTTGACAAGTTAGCATAAGCTTCTTACTGCTTTTGATGAAAGCACAAAAATCTATCCAAAACCTGCAGTGTTTATTTAATGAAGAATGCAAAATATAGATAAATGAGAAATTAGCTTTTCATTATTAATGACTGAAGATTTGAAAACTTCTCTATTTCTTAACCACATTTGTGTGAGAAACATCATCTTTCTCACCAAGTTCTTTTCACACAATTTCAAGCAAAACATTTCCATTCAATCCCCAGTTATACTTGGGTCCTGTGAGTTTCCATGGTATGCAATGGGAACAATTTTATACCTTCAATAGTAGTAGGTCTCAAACTTTATCAACTTAGAAGAAAATAAAAAGCTATATCCTAGAACATATAAAGTATTAAAAACAAACCAAAAGACCTACTTGAAAGTACGAGAAGGTGTTTATGCAGGCAGCAGAGCTTTTTAAGTGAATCAGATTAGGACATGTAAGAATTTTAATTCTGTGATTTTTTTGTGTGTGTCTGCAGGTGCTCTTGCTTCTATCATATCTTGCAAGTGAAAACTCCATCTTGCTAGATCTAGGTGGCAGAGGATACAGTCATGAATCAGCAGAGCTGACGAAAATTTAGGGAGAAATTCCCGGGAATGGGATCAAAATCTGATTACAAACTCTGCCCGGTTCAGCAACTAATTCCAAAATGATGCGTGTGTAGGAATGGCCAGGAAAACAGCCGCCATACAGGAGAGCAGTCTGTGAAAAATCAAACCGCTCCATGTAGTTTGCTGCTCTTTTGTCTGACATCCCCTGCCTTTTATGTAGCTCAACTTGCAGAGAAGTTTAGCAAGAATGCCAAAGCATATGAATATATTCAAAGAAACATTAGAAATTATGTTTAAATTGTTCAAATATATGTTTTAACACCTTTTACAAACAATAAAATTCTCCCATTGTAAATGGATATGTCAATGATCTCTTATAATTAAATTTATAATTCTAATGTTTTTAATGTTTATTTATTTTTCAGAGAGAGCAAGCCAGGGAGGTGACTGGGGAGGGGCAGAGAGAGAGGTGGACACAGAATCCGAAGCAGGCTGCAGACTCTGAGCTCTCAAGCAGAGCCCAAGGCAGGGCTCGAATCCAGGACTGTGATCATGACCTGGGTCAAAGTCGGATGCTTAAAGGACTGAGCCACTCTGGTGCTCCATCTAGTAAATTTATAGTGCCATAACCACGATCTAGTAATAGATCGTTCCCTTCACACCAAAAAGTTCACTCTGCCATTTGCAGTCAATCACCCTGCCCACTCCCATACGTAGGCAAATGCTCTGCTTTTGTTTTTTGGAAATCTGCCTTTTCTAGAATTTCACATTAAGTAGAATTACTCATCGTGCAGTTTTAGGGTATATTTTACTTAAAGTATCTTTGAAGTTCATCCATGTTTCAACATTTTTAAAAGTATACTACATTGTGTTTATGTATCAGTTGATAGACATTTAGACTGTTTCCTGGTTTTGACTATTACCAATAACACAGCAGGAAGCATTCATGTTCAAGAATATGTGTAAGCAAATATTTTCTTTCTCTTGAGTAGGTATTTAGAATTCTTAAATTGTATGTTACTATAATATGTTTACCTTTCTCAGAAAAGGCCAAAGTGTTTTCCAGAGTGGCTAAACCGTTGTACATTCCCATCTGTTTCTCCACCTCTTCATCAATACCTGGTATCACCAGTTCTTGATGACAGCCATTTCATTAGGTGTGTAATGGTATTTCACTGTAGTTTTAATTTGCATTTTCCTAACGACTAATGGTGTTGAGCATTTTTCATGTGCTTCTAAGCTATTCCTGTAACTATAAAAATATCTATATTTGCAACTAATAATCTGAAGATAAATCAAGAAAATAGCTTATAATAGCATCTAAAAATAAAATACCTGGGAATAAATTGAACAAAAGAAGTGCAAGATATGTAGCTTGAAAACAACATTAAAAAAAAAAAAAAGAGAGAGACCTGCCATGTTTGTGAGTTAGAAGACCCTGTCTAGTCAAGATGACAATTATCTTCTAAATTTACTATACATTTAATATAATGCCTATCAAATTTCTAGCAGGACTTATGTAGAAATTAACAAGCTGATGTGAAAGGGCAAAGGACCAAAGATAGGCAAAACCATTTTTAAAAAGATGAGTCAAGTTCGAGGACTCAAGAATATTCTCATAAAGCTTATAAAGCTACAGTAATCAATACACTAGAGTCTTAAGCATAATTATAGAAATATATTCTGGATATAAATCTTTTAACAGATATATGGATTCATAATTGTTATCTCTAACTCTGATTTGTCTTTTCCTTTTGATACAGAGATGTGTAACTGATTTTTGTAATCTTTTACCCTGACACTTATACAGAGAAGACATCATTGTCATGACTGTGATTTAGCTGTTTTTCATAGTTATCATTTGTCAGAACAAAAAGTTCCGTTTTATTCTTAGTTTATTGAGAGCTTTATCATAAATGAGTATATGAATTTATCAAAACTTTGTCTATTGGAATGGTATTTTCTCCCTTTATTCAAGATCCTTTACTATATTAATTGATTTTTGGATGTTAATACAAACATGTATGCCTACCATATTTTCTAATTTTTATTAAAATCTGCTAATATTTTTTAATTTTATGTTTGTATTCATGAGGAACATTGCTGTATAGTTTCATTGTAATATATTTATCTGACTTTTATATCAGAGTAATATTGGTTTCACAGAATAAATTGGTAAACAGTCTCTGTATATTTTCTGAAAGATTTTAAACAGTAGAGTTATTTCTTCCTAAATATTGGATAGAATTCAACAATGAAGTCCTCTAAGCCTAGATTTTTTTTTAAATTCAGTATTTCTACTGTTTATAGGTTTATTCTGATTTTTCTACTTCTCAAGTTACTTTTGGTCATTTGTGTCTTTTTATAAATTCTGCCATTTATCTAATTTTGTTGGCATAAGTGGTCAATAATAACCTTTTAATACTTTCAATTTCCATAAGGTTGGTAGTGAGGTAGTTTCTTTCAATTCTTATATTTATCCTTTGTGTTTTCTCTATTTTTTATCAGTATAAAGATTTGTCAATTTTGTTAATTTTTTCAATTGACTTTTGGCTTCATTGATTTTTTTTCTATTTTCTTTATTGGTTTATGCCAAATAGTAGTAATTGTTTATGTGATTGCTTCCTTAAATATTAAATATAAATATCTTCACATTGTAGATACCATCTGCAACATTTTCTTCAAACAGAAATCCAAGAGTCCCATTAAAATGTAAAGCTCATGTTTTCAACATTTGTATTTCAATGACTCTTTGGATAAAGTTTTTGTTAATAAAAATTTTAAATACTAACCTAATCACTATTGTATGACAGCTTAATTGCCTCCCTTCCTATTCAAACTTATTCTATTAAACATCTTCCTTGTAGAACTGCCTATGGTGAATAAGTTTTATTTATCTTTTTACATTTCTATTCTGGTGTTGACTGCCCTATTTATAAAACACAGTAAAAATAAATAACAAGAATAAAGCAGAAAAATTAGAAAATAGCAAGAGAGTAGATGAAAGCCCAATCATTTCAATAATATATTAAACATAAATAGTCTAAACTCCCAAACTAAATGGAAAAGATTATGATACTGGGGAAAAAAAAAAAAGGCCAAATGATATATTGCCAACAAGTCACTTTAAATATACAGACATAGAGTAGTTAAATACAAATGATAGAAAAAGATATATTATGTTAAAACTAATCTGAATATCAACACACTTAAATTACTCTATTATTGTAAAATAGATTTCAGGAAAAAAATATTTCTTGAGGTAAAGATCATTTCAAAAAGGGAATAAATTCTTGAAGAACATAACAATCCTAAATATTAAAAGAAAGTAATTGAAGAGTTTCATATAAAATCAAAACAGAATTAAAAGAAACTAAACAAATCTTTAATTCTAACAGGATATTTTGATACACAATACATCTGACAGTTTTTAAAGACAGAAAATCAGCAATATAGATTTGAAAACCAATATCAATTGATTGGATCTTACTGATTTTTTTTTTTTTTCAAATTCTCCACCCTAAGAGCAGTATTTTTTTTTTTTCTAGGACACATGTTGCCTTTACTGAGGTAGACCACAGTCTGATAGATCATAAAATACATCTCAATAAATTAAAAAGATTTGAAACATATCTTCCCTCTTCACAATTAAGTAGAAGTCATTAATAGAAAGATATCTGGAACAACCCAAATATTTATAAACTAAATGAAAATTCAAAATAATTCATGGATCAAAGAAGAGATCAAAAAGAAAATATAAAGTATTTTGAAGTGGATGAAAACAGACAATAGAAAATTTTGTGGTATCCTCCTAGGGCAGCCAGTAGTTTCTGGGGAAAATATAGCATTAAATCTTTATATAGAGAAAGATCCAATGAAAATGAAATCTTATATTAAAAAACAAAAAATATATATATCAAATAAAATTTAAAATAAGCAGAAGAGAACAAAGCAAATGTCAACAAAATAACAGTGAAAAAAGAGAGAAAAACCAAAAGAAAAGCTAGTTTTTTTGAGAGTATCAATAATTCTGACACATTTCTAACCAGACTGATAGGGAGAAAGAGAATCTAACCGTTGCCAACATCAGATATTATATCCAGGACATTACTAAAGGTAAACAGTGTAGGATCAATAGTCACACACATTCTTAAAAATTTTAAATGAGAAAAATAGTATATTTATTCAGATATTGATCTATTCTTCTTTCTTCTGGAAGCATTATTTCCTATTCATATCATGTTCCTTCCAACTGAAAAGTTCTTACTATTTTTTTTTTTTAGAGCAGTTTGGCCATTAAGAAGTTCTAAGCTTTTCTATATCTACAAATGTATTTTACCTTCATTTCTCAAAATGTAGTTTTGCCTTACACAGAATTAAGCGTTGACAGTTTTTTTTCATCTGACACTTTAAAAAAATATTGTTCTACTCTCTTCTGGCTTCCTTTGTTTCTGAATAGGAACTCAGAGACATTTGAATTATTATATTCTAATACATAATATGCAATTTTCCTCTGGAGGCTTTCAAAATGTTCTTTTATCTTTAGTTTTCAGCAGCTTGATTACAATATTTTTGGATGTGCTTTTCTTTCATTTTATCCTCTTTGGGTTTGCTGATCCTCTTATGTCTTTTAATAAGCTTGTGAAATTTCCAAAACTTATTCCTATATATGTATTTTTTTTTCTGT
Organism: Panthera uncia; assembly: GCF_023721935.1. Lineage (NCBI taxonomy): Eukaryota > Metazoa > Chordata > Mammalia > Carnivora > Felidae > Panthera > Panthera uncia. The sequence continues at coordinate 43,856,107 of NW_026057576.1, forward strand.
AGCAATCTTTCTTTTCCACTTCTGATTTTCAGTGGCATCAATATTAAACCTTTAATATTGTTCTTAAATCTCTGAGGCTTTCTTCCTTTTTCCACCCGGTTTTTGTCTTTCTGTTCTTCAAACTGAACAATTTCTATTGTTCTATCTTTAAATGTCACTGACTCTCAGCTGTCTTCTCCACTCTACTACCAATCTCATCTACCCATAGCAGAGATTTTTTTTTTTGGAGTGTTATATTTTTCAGTTCTAAAATCTATTTTTGGTGATTTTATATACATTCAGTTTTCCCATATTTCAATTTGTTTCAAGAATGTGCTTTCTTCTCTGACTTTGCATTTGTTCATTGGATTTTCCTTTGAATATTTGTTAGATATCCCTGTATCTTTATCTAGTGATTTTGGAATCTATCTGTCCACTTTGAATAATCTAATATCAGACTCTTGAATTTTGTTACATATCCTCTGGAGAAACCGCTTGTTGTTAGGATTGTTGTGTTGTTTTAGTTTTTTTTTTTTTTTTTTTCCCCAGTCCAGTGAGGTTCGTATAGCCATTTCTATCTTAACCTTCTGTGACTTTCAATATCAGAGCAGTTATCAAAACCTTCGCATTGTTTTCTGGGTTTGTCCTACACATGCACCATTCATGGGTTATTCTGAGACTTGGGGCATAGTTTAAATTACAGTTATCAATTACTTTCTATGCTGCTGGTCTATCACATAACTGCACAATGTGGGATTTTGTATAGAACTTGTGTTGGTTCACACACAGACTCAGACAGGCCCTTTGTTGTAATTTCCTCCTTAGTCTGGCTCCCAGAGGCCCTTAACAGTTTCCGCCTTCAAAATTTCCTCTCACCCTTTAATTGTCCTAATTTTTATCCAACCTCAGGTTAAAACCACTTACTTGGGTAGCATTCTTTTACCATAAATTATATTTACTTCAAATTAAATAATTATATACATGCTTCTTTGCTAAATAGAATTTCTCTTATATTATACACATCTATAAATTATGAAGTACAGTTGACCCTTAAACAATGTGGGGGTTAGGGCTGCTGACCTCCCACACAATTGAAACTCTGCTTAGAACTTTTGACTCCCCCCAAACTTAATTACTAACAGCCTACTATTAACCAGAAGCCTTATCAATAAGTCAATTAACACATATTTTGTATATTATATACTGTATTCTTACAATAAAGCTGGAGAAAACACTAAAAAATAATAAAAAAAAGAAAATACATTTACAATGTTGTGTTGTAGTTAGCAAAAAAATCCATATAAGTGGACCTGTGCATTTCACACTCATGTTGTTCAAGAGTCAACTATATTCAGGCATTGCCCTTACTTCAGTGAATATGCTTTTTAAAGTGCTTTACACAGTACAGGACAATGATATTTTATTGAATGAATATAATTGAGATGGGAAGAAAAAAATGTCACTCATAAAAAATTGATAGATCTTTTAAAATGTAGAATATGTTTGTGAACGGGAAATAAAGTTCTAAGTTGTAGCACCGGCAATTCAATCACATCCAATTGTTCTTTATCTGTTCTTGATATCATATATTATCCACTGGAGCACTGGACTTATAAAGTCTCTTCATTCAACCGAAGTCCTTCTGTTAAGACTTGCAAAGTCAGAATATGACAGTGTTTTGATGGGATAGTAATCAGTTAAATAGTCTTTCACTATATGCCAAGATTTATGAGACTTGGCATTTAAATCTTAATTGCAAAAAAAAATCACTTTTGGGTATTAAAACTCCATAGGGAAATCGAATCAATCACAGGAGAGAATCCTAGTCTTAGAGATAGGCTTTACATAAATTTCATTGACTCCTATAATACAAAATATTTAGATAAAATTGAAAATCTGTATCTGTAAGATTTCAGTCATTCACTCAAAAGAAAAACACTCTTTTATAGAAAAGGAAATATATTATAAACTGGGGGTAAACATGATCAATAAATAGAACACCATGACTAAGAAGCTGAATTAACCCAAACAGTAGTTGTTCAGAACTTCTTCAGTGTTGTGACTATTTAATACATATTGCCAACTCTGAATTCCTCTACAAGATTATCTCAAATTTACAAGTCATATATATTTGTAAACGAAAGTAGCAAATGAAAGAATTAATTAGCTAAAGAAGTTGAATAAGATATTACCAAGTGAGAGGTTGATAATATTATTCCCTTCAGAGGCGCATCTGCCTGTCTCTCCGTGACAGACATCATGGCTGCAGTGAGCAAGAATGTGAAAAAGAAGCCAATTTACAGCAAGAATTTCCTAGGTAGAGAGAGACCAATTCCAGATTTTGGAGAACAATAAAATAATTCTGTCACACATGATTTAGAACACAACAAGCAGTGACAGCTTTCCTTTGATACTTGCAAACTGTTCTGCTTGTACATTGCATGACTGATCTACATGAGATAACAAGTATCAAAGTGGTCAGAGGCAAAAAAGGAAAATATTTTAAACTCTCTGCATATGTGGGTCTACTGAACTGTGAATCTATGACCAGTAAGAAAAATCATATTATTATATATTATATTAATTATATATTGTTAGAAACACGTATGTATTGATATGTCTATCTCCACCCGCCTCATCCCACCCAACCCCCCAGGAGAAAAAATAACTTATTTTGTTTATCCCAAAGGTAACTGATTCTCTAGAGACAATGACGAACAATTTACTTCCTTGTTTGCTTGTTATGAAAGACTTGCAAATCTAATAAACCCAAATCAATAAAATGTGTCAAAACGTTTTACACAACTTACACATATATAATCAGAAAGTGTGATACCTGAATACTGCAAGGTTTTTTCTTGCTTTCTGGCATCACCCTTCCCTTTTCTTACTAAATTAAATTGTTCAAGTGCTCATTCTATACACAAGAGGGTCATGTCCCTTCCCCATCTATCTATCCCACCTGTGGAAGTGGTCACTCATGATACTGGAAAATCGTTGGCGTTTTCTTATGTTTGAGTCACATCTTTCTTTAGCTCACTTATCCACGATCGTTGAACACATAACCATGCCCAGCTCTGCCTCAGGCTTCTGCTCCCTTTATACCCCTTGCCACTGCCTAGGAACACCAGTACGTTCATCTTTGTTCCTTCACTTAATGAAGGACTATGTCCATTAGATGAATGTGTAGTAAACATTTACTGACTTTTGATGCGTAAAAGAGGATTTACCAGTCAAATAAGAAATAATTTTGAATCCACTCCAACACACCATTGTTCCTAGAAATATAAAAGCCTTTCTCTCCACATGGAATGCCTCACCATTTCTACTTGCAGTCCTAAGACTTTTGTCTGCTTCTTACGGAATCTGTAACAAACAACTCCCACAAAATAAAATCTAAAATAAAACAAGCAGACATACTCTACAAAACCATCCCAGTTAATGCCAAACACATGTTACTTTATTATGTACAAGGTTTAGAATTTAAACCTATATCTAAAATTTCTCCAATTTATGTTATACTCACATGCTTTATATTTTATAACTTCATGATCCATCATAATTTTTTCTTCCCCCAACAATACACTAATTCTGTTTCAAAAGAAAATGTCATTCTCCTTCCATGCCCACAATACAGCAACAGTTTTTAATATCTTCTTTCTCCCCAAATAGATGTAAAATATAGTGGATAATGGAGATGGTTAAAAGGAAAGTTTAGGCTACATTAAAATTATAATAAAATATAATCATGGTAAGGCTAGAATAATAAAAAGTAATCCAGAAAAAAATATTATTTTTTTTTTATTTGAGAGAGACAAAGCAGGTGCACACTCACAAGCAGGGGAGGAAAGAGAAAGAGGGAGAGAGAGAATCCCAAGCAAGCTCCACATGGTCAGCGCAGAGCCTGATGCTGGGCTTGAACTCACAAACTGTGAGATCATGACGTGAGTAAAAAATCAAGAGTCAGAGACTTAACGGAGATGCTTAGGTGCCCCCAAGAAAAAGAGTTATTTTTGACTGCTGTAGTAATTTAGTGTTTATCAAATACTTGTTTTGAGATAAGTAGGGAATTCCCAATGGAAGAAATGTCAAAAAGTTAAAGGGGATATTTGGGTCATCCTTGATTTTTCTCAGTATGCGTTAACATTTTAAAGAGTACCTTGAAGTGTGTTCCCCTTGATCTTCATAGATCTGGCATAGCTCCTCCTTTATTTTTTTTAAAGTTTATTTATTTTGAGAGCAAGAGCATGCACAAGCAGGGGTGGGGCAGAGAGAGGGAGAGAGAGAGAATCCCAAACAAGCTCCACATTGTCATTGCAGAGCCAAATGTGGGACTCGAAACCACCAACTGTGAAATCATGACCCAAGCCAAAACCAAGAGTCAAATGTTCAACTGACTGAGCCACCCAGGTGCCCCTAGCTCCTCCTTTCTTGAACCAGAGCCACAGCCAGAATAACGTACATTCGCATGGACAATCATGGCCAAGAATCAATAAGTAAATAAATATGTATATATAAAACGTGAGATTTTTTCCTATGTTAGATTTGAATATATTAAATATATTGGCATATATATGTACATATGTACTTCTATATATTTGTACAATTGGAATATGTATGGTTATGTGTTTTTTAAGGTCTATGGTATTACAGGAATTCTTTTTCCATCTATTCTCAAGAAGATATTCTCTAAGGAGATAAAGAAGAAATAGTTTTTTAATTTATCCCTCATTTTATTATAGTGTAAGTTCTCCATCCCATACAAGGTTATATGCCTTTTTTCCTGTACCTTATAATTTGCACACATACAAGTTTCGAATCTATAGACTTACACACTGTAGATTTCCAACTTCAGAAGTATTTTCTGGCAGCCGGATTTTACTCTCAACACACACATGCTGACAGGCCAGAGAATTCTCACTTTGACTCTCCTTCCCAGTTTGTGCCAGAATACCCCTCACCACTGCAATGACTAATAGGAGTTGTTCTTTAAATACACGGCTACCTTGCCCCTCAGGTAGGATAATTCTCAAACATGTATTCCACACTGACTTTCAGAGTTCACCAGTATGATTATTCTTTAGTTAACTACAGTAGTAACTGGCTTGATGACACGGTATTCTAGACTAAGATTCCCCTTCAGGACCAAACAACTTATTTCTCTAGTTGTAACTACTGTCAGCTGAAAGTCCTCTGGAGCTGTCAGCCATCTGGAGAAATTGTCCTTGGTGGGTGATAGGACTTTCTCTCAATGTGCCAACCCTTCTTTGGACCAGCAACTTGCATCTAATGATAGAAATTACAGGCACATGAAGACTCACCTCCTTACTCCCAATTGAGGGCAAACCTAAAGGATGCTAATATTATCTCTAAAATTTCCTATATGTCAATCTCTGTATCAATCTCCTTTCAAGGAAGGCAAGTCTTTAAGTTTGGAGCCAAGAATTGTCTGAGAGAGCAGATGTTAAGATGAGTTTCTGCAGCTGATAAAGCTGCCAGCCACCTGGCAAGGAGGACTTCATTGCTTGTTATAGGAAAAGAGTAGACATCCCCCGGAATTCGGAAATGCAGTGTAGAACTTCCACTGATGGTAAAGTAGAATAGTATACCAATGGAAAGAAATTAACTAATGAAGGTAATATATCAGGTCTTTGATTAACAAGGGAGGGATTGTAATTAAAAGAACATTGGAACTGGATAGCCTTTGTCATTGATGCTTTTGAAAAGATAAAAGCTTGTAATGATTAATTGGCAGTTAAACTCCATAGTGGTAGCAAATAAAAAGATGCTCATCGTCTGCAGCCAAGGGAAGAGGAAGCTGAGGCCCAAATTCTGGACTTATTTACTCGCCTAGAAGAACTCCAAAGAAAGTAAAAAATTTCAATCTAGTTAGATCTGTTATACCAAGGTCAGGTTCTGCTTAGGAGGAATGAGGCTAAGTAATGGGGATGAGGCCATATAGAATCTTGAATTTCTGCCCCAGCTCCCTCCCACCAGTCCCTGTAGCACGCGCCGCCTCTCAGCCCTTCCTAACAGTCTAAATGTCCATCAACTGATGAATGGATAAAGAAGTTGTGGTTTATATATACAATGGAATATTACTTGGAAATGAGAAAGAATGAAATATGGCCTTTTGTAGCAACGTGGACGGAATTGGAGAGTGTTATGTTAAGTGAAATAAGTCATACAGAGAAAGACAGATACCATATGTTTTTACTCTTATGTGGATCCTGAGAAACTTAACAGTAGACCATGGGGGAGGGGAAGGGGGGGGAAAGTTACAGAGAGGGAAGGAGGCAAACCATAAGAGACTCTTTAAAACTGAGAACAATCTGAGGGTTGATGGGGGGGGGTTGGAGGGAGGGGAAAGTGTGTGATGGGCATTGAGGAGGGCACCTGTTGGGATGAGCACTGGGTGTTGTATGGAAACCAATTTGACCATAAATTTCATATTAAAAAAATAATTATAAAAAAATTGTATAAAAAAAATTGTATAAAAAAATAAAATCTTGAATTTCCAATTCCCCTGAATCCTCTGAGCCTGTAGATGTGGCCATCTTCTCCTTAATATCTGGCACATCACCCTTCCTTGAATACAGTGCAAATGTCTCACCCCTGTAAATAACACGTGACCCTGGGATCTGACTACACCTCCCCTTCTTTTTACCAGGCCAGGACACAATCAAATCATACTAGAATCCACCTGGGGTAGTGCTAGGCCTGCTAAGGAAGGAAAGGGACTATCTAGGAGGAGCTGCAAGACAGAGCTAACCTGTGCCATCAGGTTTCTGGGGATGGTGGATCAAGGGATCATGTTACATGAGGGAACATTTATCAGGATGGGGACATTCTTTCAGACTACAGATGTAAAGACCCTATCAAATACCCTGGAAAATGGTGCTAATATGCTTCTGGATGGATCTGAAAGCGTGGAAAGAGCAATAGTCCCCAATGAACAAGGTAAAAATTCCACTTTGGTAGACAGTGAGAGAAAGTATTATAGGAGGCTTAAGGAGTAATATTAGAGTGAATTTGGTGGAAAGCCAGAAAATTCACCAGATGACCTTGTTTCATTAGAGTGCCCACAGGATATACTGCTTACTGAAGTACAAGCAATATATAGGCGAGAAGGAAAATACCAACACTAAGAAGTTCAGTAAAGTCTTCCCTGTGCAGGTCATGGTTGACAAGGCAAGATGCTGGTACAGAACCGGGTTCTCTGAGAGCAATGGGAGTAACAGGACCCAAAACAAGAGAGGCCAAGTTTTGGCAATTGTTGCCAGAAGTCAGGCTGTTTTTCCATGCACTCTTTTTTTTTTTTTTTTTTAAGTTTATTTACTTTGAGAGAGAGAAAGAGAAAGCGAGCACATATGTGCAAGGAGATGGGCAGAGGGAGGCAGAGAATCCCAAACAGGCTCCACGCTCAACACAGAGTCTGACACTGCACTCAATTTCATATACCAAGAGATCAAGACCTGAGCCAAAATCAAGTTGGACACTTAACGGACTGAGCCACCCAGGTGCTCCTTCCCACCCACTGCCGATCACTTTATTATAAACAATATTCTTTCTAGCTGCCTCTCTTAACCTAGACATTTATCTAAAACCCAGGAATTCCAATCAGTATTAGCTATCATCATACATTCTTTTAAGTCAGCCTCCCTCCACTCCAGCCTTGTCCTTACCCATTACGGCTATGATGGTAGCTATGTCCACTTTACTCTGAGGACTGAAGTGCTGTCACAGCTTCTGCTATTCCAGAATTCTGTGATGACACTAGAAGACCTAATTCTATAAGAGCATGTCCTGTTCTCAGTCTTGTCTTAGAGAGCACAGATACTATTGAGTTCATGGATAATGCTGGAGTCCTCTGACTAGTACATTTTAAGACTTTAGTGAGGGAAATATCTTGGAATCTTCCAAAAGACACAGATAATCTGCTATGTTCCTGGGTCTTACAGATTCAATCTAACGTGGAGCTCTCCCTCAGAGCCTTTTGATCACTTCCTCAGCATCGTACCAAGGGAGACATGACATCTCCATTTCATTTAATGTGGGCCAACATTCTTTTCCAAGTGCTCAGGAAGAAACCTAAGAATGTATTAGGATGAGCTCCAGGTACCCCTGCCAGGATATTAAATCCTGAGCCACGGGGAGCATGCTCTCATATCAACAAACTGTCCCTTATCCAAACTTAAATTCTGTCCCCTCAGACCAGGAGTTTCAAGGTCTATTTGAAAGCATACTTGTGAATTTCTGCCTGTATATATTTTCCAGACCCCTGCAGCTCCTCTATGAATATTCTTCCTTTTCTTAGAACCATGCTGAGACTTGACCCAAAAAATATATGATGGTGTTCATTATTCCTAAAAATCAGAGAAACATGCATTAATGTATCAAAAGATACATCTTTTACCTGACAAATACACAAAACGAAAGAACATATCCACTGTTGAAGAATGTGGAAGAACATGCACGCACATGTTGCATTTACATGTCTTAGTGGCTATAGTTATTTTTGAACAGTTTTTTTTTTATAAATCAAATCTGTGGTTTCCATCAAGTTTTAAAATGCACATGACTGATTATTTCTAGGTTTATGTCCTCAGAAGATGAACATGTGCCCAAAGACATACTGCAATGATCTTCGTTGTGAGATTGACTGTAAAATCCAAGAAGTGAAAACATCTTAATCTTCATAGAAAAAAAAGGAAAAAGGAGGGAGAGAGAAAAGGAAACACAAAATAAAACAATATTCCTCTCACTAAATTTTCTTTTTAGAATATTTGCCATTAAGTTTTCTTTTGCTCTACTGTGACTTTCAGGATGTGTTTTCTACTTCTTTTTCTATACTCTAGAATAGTTTAAGTCACAATGGAATTACCTGATCTGTTGTAAATCATTAAAATGCCCTAGGAAGCCTCCTGTCTTATGGATTTCCTGTATTTTGGGGGGGGGGGGGGTCTGGTAATGTTTTACATCTTTCTCGTTCTTCTCTGTAAGTTCTGTTGAGACATTCTAATATTACTCAGGTATTATTTGGGTAAAGCATATTTTCTTGAAAGTTTTAAAGGCTTTTGGGGCGCCTGGGTGGCTCAGTCGGTTAAGCGTCCGACTTCAGCCAGGTCACCATCTCGCGGTCCGTGAGTTCGAGCCCCGCGTCAGGCTCTGGGCTGATGGCTCAGATCCTGGAGCCTGCTTCCGGTTCTGTGTCTCCTTCTCTCTCTGCCCCTCCCCCCTTCATGCTCTGTCTCTCTGTCTCAAAATAAATAAATGTTAAAAAAAAAAAAAAGTTTTAAAGGCTTTCAAATTTATATGCAGAGTTTTTTAATGTCATTTTTAAGGTGTTTACTTTCTGATGGCTATTTCTCCTTTGTCACTGATTTTTTTTTTTTGGTGTCTTCATATCCTCCCCTAAAGTTTTTAATTAAGTTGGCAGGGGTTTTGACTGATTAAATATTTTTTCCATAAAACCATTTTATTTTAATTAGCTCTGTTTTTCAAATCGTTAGTTTTAATTTATACTTTCTTCTTTATTTTCCTTTGCTGATACTTTATAAATTGAACTTTTCCTTTAATCATTTTCCCTTATTTTTTTAATTGTAGAACTATTGATTGCTATAAATTATTTCTAGGCATTGATTTAGCAATGTCCCATAGATTCTCCTATATCTGTCATCTATATTATTTTTCCTAGGTATTTTCCAAATTAATTTTTGTACCAATAGTTGTTTACTAGCATTTCTTTAGGATTTCTAATTCAGAGGAAGTGTTCTGTTGTTGTCAATTGTAGCTTTAGAAATTTTAATGTGTATTAGATTATGGTTAGATAATGCTGGTTGTTTCATTCATATTTCATATTTAGCTTTTTTTTAACTTAACATATGGTCAGCTTTTGTGAATGTTCTATGTACTGAAAAGACATTCATTAGAGCTGGAGTTCAGAGTTAGATAAATATCACTATTGATATTTACCATATTGATTATGCTGTTTAGGTCTTTTACATCCTTATTACTTTGGTGCCAACTCAATTCATCTTGGTGAGAGAGGTGTGTTAGTATCTCATCTTATTACTGTATTTTATGTACTTCTCCTTGCCTGTCTGGTAGCTTCTATGAAAGGTGTTGGTATGTTTTCATTATGGATTATGATCCTGAGCACTATAAAGGGTCTTTTTTAAACTATTGTTTTGAAGACATTATATCTCGTCCTGTGTCAACATCATTACCTTGTTTTAATTTTCATTTCCTAGTATATCCTTACATTTCCTGTATTTTTTTTTACCCTTGTGGTTATTAGGGGGTCTATTTTTCATTTTATGTGTATCTTATTATATAACATGAAGTGAAATGGAGTTGGATTTTGCTTTGTTAGCTACCTATACTTTTGATTAGTAAGATAGGAACATTTATATTCATTAATAGGACCAATGTATTTGTTTAAATTAGCTGTCCCTCTTTTGTTATATTTGTATTTAGTTTTCAAAATTATTATTTTACTAATTAGTTCCTAACAGGTTTAAAATTTCCTATATCCACATTCTATGCAGTAATTAAACTTGCTTGTAATTTATTCACTACTCACATTTTTCCCATTTAAAAGTACCATTTTACTCACAAACTAATACCTATGAGGCAATGAGTAATCTTTCCCCCAGCTTTTATTGTTTTTAAAAATTCCAACCTACTTTTAAAATTAGTGTTTTATGTACATTGTTAGAAAATATAATTCCATCATTTTTATCTATGTAATTTTGTTAATATATACTTCGACAATCCCACCAGACATTTTGCTGAAGTTTGTTCTATGGTTTTTCTTGGTTGTCTGAAGTTCATTCCTAGGAGATTGTTCAAGAAGCTCTCAAGAGAGTAATCCTTTAGTTCTGACATGTTAGTAACTTAATAACTATTGGTCTCTGGCCTCTATACTTAAAGCCAGCGTGGCTGAAATTTAAAAAAAAAAATCTTAGTTCATATTTTCATTCCTAGACTACCTCAAATGTGTTACTCATTGTGTTTTGGGATGAAGTGTTACAGGGATTTTCTTTCCTTTTTAAGAGACTTACATGTTTGTCTTGGTTGATATTGTGGGGGCCTAGGGCAGGCTGCCCCAAAATATGTCACAATGGCATACTGATTGCCTTGAATTAAAGTTACTTAAGAAACAGCCAGTGTAAGAACACTCTGACCCTCCTTTGTCTCCGGAAAGCAGGAAATAAATCTTCCATGCGAAAGGTACCCTCCCTGTACCAGGAGGTAGAGAGACATCCTTATCAGAGGCAGGGATTTCAGGGCCAAAGAAGCCTATATAAACAAAGTTTATTACTTTTACTGATTTACTACCTGACCCCAAAATCTACTTAGAATTTTGTACTAACTGAAGCTCCCAAACAGAAGTTTTCTTTGTCCTGTCGATTCCTCACAGACTTCTGTTTGTAAAAAAAAGAAAGAAAAGAAAAGAAAAGAAAAGAAAAGAAAAGAAAAGAAAAGAAA
>NW_026057576.1:43867588-43912055 GCF_023721935.1 Panthera uncia
AAAGAAAAGAAAAGAAAAGAAAAGAAAAGAAAAGAAAAGAAAAGAAAAGAAAAGAAAAAAGTATAATAGTTTGCTGCCTTGGTCACTTTAGGTCCCTTATCTGTGAGATCTCCATACATATGAATTAAGCTTTTCTCCTGTTAATCTGTTTTATGTCAATTTAATTTTTAGACCAGCCAGATGAAGCTTAAAGACTAAAGGAAAAATTTTCCTCCCCAACAATATATATAAAACTCAGCAGTTTAGGTAGAATATATTTGGTTTTAAAACCATTTTCCTGCTAATATGCCCTAGCAAGTATGAATGTTCCATTCCTCTTTTTCTTCCTCCTTCTCCAAATAAATACACTAATACACAGAAACTGACACACACATGCACTTATTTTCTTCTTTTTAATTGTGTTGCTTTTTCCTTACATGAATTCTATTCCATTATCTTTCAAATTGTTTTTTTCTTAATTTACCCATTTATTTGATTGTTTTGTTGTTCTGTGCTGTTTCCTTAATTATATTTGTCATCGTGTCTATTCACTTTTGTATTCCATATAGTTCAATCTTTATGAAATAATTTTAGTTTCATTTTGTTTTAAATCTGTCCTCTGAACAGCCTACTTTGTTTTACTAAAAGCTTTACTTTTTCTGATCAAAATTCTCTTGGAGCTTCAATAATTCTCTGAATTTCTTTTAGCTTAGTTTGAATTCATATGCTTTATATTTGCGTTTTTCTCTCACATGTAGTTGACTTAGAACTCGGTTGTCTTACACATTTTTCCTTAGAATACCATTGCATAAAATTTAATCATAGTATTTTTAGTTACTTATCTTGAAATGAGATGGATTATTCTGTACTCTTAAGTGAACATTTCTGCCTTGCTTTTGGTTTGGGCAACTGTAATCATCCCAGTTTACATCAAATGCCCCCTCCTCTGTAATTTACTGCCAATTATTTACAATTTGAAAATATGGTTCTAAGATCTGCCTCCTAAGGACACCCCCTTCAGTATCTAAATATACATGAAGTTCAATGTTACTGCTTGGCTCCATTTGGACACTATGTCCAGCCGTTTTTATTAAGTTTGGTCATTCTTTTCCTGGAAGGAAGTTGTAAGTAGGAATTGCATAAACCCTCAAAGTCTTAAGCCTTATTTTCCTACAGCTGTTTAGTGAGTAACCATGATATCTTCTAGTCACACAGTTTGCGAACTGTAATACCTCGGAATTGACAGAATTAAGATTTCCTAATTTTGTAATAAAAAGCATGAATATTATTTTGTGGCAGAATAAATAAGATTTTAAGCCTGTTAACTTTTAATGTGACAATTACTTTTAAAGAGTATCCCCATGAGGATATGTATTTCTGTGACTTAATATGCAATCCTCATCAGGCTAGGGTAAGGTAAATACGTATCCTGTGTCTTCATCCAGATCTGTGACAGTAATATGAAGAGTTACTTTTAAGAGGTTGTTACCAGTACATCCCCAGAAATCACACTTAGGGTTAACAGCAATCATATATATTAGTATGTGCATCTTTGGCTTCAGTTCATTCCACAGCATGACCACCTAAGTATAACACTGTCCTTCCTTCTCTGCTTCTGCTAGTATGATAATGTTATTCATTGTTGTGAAAGGCATTACATAAAGCAATTATCTAGGCATGTTTTAAATATTAAAAGTATGTAAGTTGTCTCAAAAGAGAGTTATAGAGTACATTCATGTTAATATATAAAATATTTTAGTATAAATTCACACACACAACTTTACAAAAAGCCAAACTTTAAAGAGGCACAGTAAACTCAGCTACAAATAAAAAAGCATATAATTCCTAATTCCAACATACTATGCATTCACAGAAGTGTGAAATACAAGAAAGCCTTTTATATCAAAACCAATAGGTCATTTGAAATGAAGAAAGATATTTAGTAAAGTTCCTTCAGTTTAGAATTAACAAAGCTAGAGTAATGAAAATTCAATTCCCACATGAATTAAGACTATATTCTTTGTTGTTTGATTTTTATTTTTTCAAAATCAGTAACTTAGAACTAATTTTCCCTTGGATTCTGGCCAAATTGGCAAGGAAATTCATTAAAAATAAAAGCATTACTGTTCATAATACCATATCAAGAAGATTGATTTGCGCAACATTTAGTATAGGCTAAACAAATGTTAAAGGTACATAGCCCATACAACTGCCTCAGGTAAAACACGGCCAGAATCATTTATACAACCAGCAATAAATCTAGCCAGCATATGTAAAAAAGAAAATTACATTGTTAATTTGCCATGATTCTGCAAATGAATCTGAGTGAAAATTAAAAAAAAAAAATACAGTGTCTTTTGCACATTAAATTGCACGCAATTTTAACATAACATCACTTGTTTTAGTAAATAAATTTTTTAAAGTAAAAAAGCCTATATATTCTTAAATTTTTTATTGTGGTAAATACACATAAAATATACCATTTTGACCATTTTTAAGGATACAATAAAGAGGCATCAAATACATTCATAGCACTGTGCAACCATCCACATCACCTACCTGCAGAAATTTTTATCACACCAAACTGAAATTCATTACCAACTGAAAATAACTCCCCACTGTTGTGTCCCCGTCCCCCCCCCCCCAGCCCTAGAAACCACTATTCTATCTTCTGTCTCTATAATTTGCCTATTCTATGTATTTCATATAAGTGGAACCACACAGTATTTGTCCTTTGTGTCTCATTTATTTCATTTAGCATAATGATTTCAAGATCATCTTTATTATATCAGAATTTCATTCCTTTTTAAAGCTGAGTAACATAACACTGTATGTATATACCACATTTCGTTTAACTATTAATCTGTTTATGGGCCTTTGGGTTTTTATCTTTCCACTATTATGAATGAGCTGCTATAAACATTGGTATATAAGTATCTGTTTACTTTTCTGCTTTCAATTATTTGGATACATATCTAAAAATTAATTGCTGAATTATATTTAACTTTTGGAAGAACTGTTTTTCTTCTACATCTTTAAAAAATAATTATGACTTTTTTACCTTAATGGCTAAGATATATTATTGGTAAGCTAGTGAAAGTAATGTAAATAATTTTAGAATTAAATTATGTTTGTTTTTGGGGTGCCTGGGTGGCTCAGTTGGTTGAGCGACCAACTTTGGCTCAGGTCATGATCTCACAGTTGGTGAGTTCCAGCCCTGTGTGGGGCTCTGTGCAGACAGCTCAGAGCCTGGAGCCTGCTTCAGATTCTGTGTCTCCCTCTCTCTCTGCCCCTGTCCTGCTCATGCTCTGTCAAAAATAAATAAATGTTAAAAAACTTTTTTTTTAATGCTCTGTCATATAGTATTCTCTAACACTGTACGGCCAACATGCTTCTACAGTTTTTGAAAGTAAGCACAATTTCATTGTACAAATTGTGTATAAACAGAAATGGAAAATATACTGTTATTTCACCCAAAATATATAGTTATCATTATTTTGCAGTCTGTATTTTCAGACTGTTTTCAATATATATTCAAGTTTTTACATTAACTCAAAATGGGATACTATTATATATACACAGATCTAAGTATTTTATTACTTTAAGGTATCTCTATCTTTCATGAAAACTCATTATAAATCATTACATGGATAGACTATAATTTACATAACAGAATTTTTAATGGCAACCTAACTCATTTTTAGGATTTTATTATTACAAACAGTGTTTCATTTAACATTCTTGCAAATATGTGTTTGTCAAGTTGTGAGATTATTTTTCTGGATGAAAAATGATGAGAATTCATAGGTCAGAGTTATATACATTCCAAATTGTTGGTTCTTATATAAAGTTAGGTTTTCCATTAGAAAACATTTTTTTCTATGTAACATCATGCTAAAGCCTTTAATGGTCCAACATTATAAAAATAATCTGTATTATTTATAATATTTTAAAGTTATAAACTTCAATGTGTCTGAAATTTACTTTTTTATGGTGCTAGGTAGGAATTTATGTTTTCCACAAAGCTTCATGATATATTTATCAATTTACACTATGGATTATTGGAAATATTTCCTTTCTTGCTTCACTCAATCTAAATTGCTATGCAGCAAAACTTATTAAAAATCTGCTTATGCGAATTTTGATTTCTCATTTTGGATGCAGAAGTCGATAGTGTTCCTTAATGCCTGAATAAAGTAAAGTAAATTGAGTTTAAATAAGCTTAAGTAAGATAAACATGATAAAGATTTATTTGTTTGAGAATATTAACTTATAGAATCAGAACTCAAGCCTTACTGTAAAAATGAAAATGAATGAAATTCTTTGAAGGAGAAGGTTTTAAACTCAACCTAGCGAGGTCAGTTACTTTCATAGACCAAGGGAGTGGATTATCAGTTCCTGTCCTCAAAGATGTTACAGTATATTTTAAATCATATTATCCTCTACCCAAGAAGAGCTAAATACATTTGTGAAAATTAACCTGCATTAACATTTGTTGATATATACCAAAAACAAAAATACAGGACATATTAAATACATATCATTTTAAAGTTCCTGATAAAAGTATAAATATAGGCTGACTGTTGAAACTGTTTATTGGTCGGTCTTACCATAATTTAGCACATTATCAAGGTTTTGTTTAACCCATGTACTTTTTCATTTTTTCATTCATTTTATAAATATTTTGATATACCCATATATAGGTCATAAAATCAGATATAAAAATGAGTATTAACCAATAATGCCTTTAAGGGGATTAGAATCTTTGAATAGCTCCTATTTCCATAGCTTAATAACCAAAGAGCAGCTACAAAATTTACTAAGACAAGTCCTACTCTCAAAGAATGTTACACTTACTTACAATATAAACAATTGGTGGACTATAAATTGATATTTTCAAGGTTTCTCTTTCAAAAAGATTTCCTAAGGTTATATATTTTCTGGATTTTAGGGACGATGATCTAGGATATTGTCCCAATTCTGTACCCTATGTATGAAACCTTATTTCTTGGATGATCACTCTTAAAATAAAACTATGTTTGCAGGACTGTATGCCTTCATATGCAGAAATGAAACCAAGCCTAGGATATCCATTAACTTAAGTAAGTTTTATCTTCTCTTTGCCTTGTCCCTTTTTTAATGTTGAAAAAATGATGATATAATGGAGTTCATTATCAGCCTAAATCAACTTATAGATGGAAGTTAATGACAGAAAAATAATGCATCACAGAGTTCTCTGCATGGTATTACCTTAATGCAAAAAATAAATTGCATTGTAGTTTTCAGTTTCAATGATGTTGGTTATGATTTCTCTGAGTAAGCATAATTTTGTTTAGTAACCTCAGTTCATAGAAGCAGGCAGACAATTGCTGTCAACTTAACGCAGCCATTGAATCTTTCTATCTCCCGCTAATATTCTAGCCATCCTTAAGCTGATTCTTACATCTTAGCTTTCAGAAAATGAGTGATTACACCTTCATACCCTTTCTCTTTGGCTTTATAGAATGGACTGAATTACTTAATAGGTCTTATTCTGCCCTTTGAATTCCAGGGCTGAATTCTCTGCTGAACTATCTAAGAGTCTTAAAAATAAATTCTCAATGAAGTCATAGTCTACATTTCTCTTTGAACTTTTATACAAATGTCACAATGCCCTATTATATAAAATTAATTCAAAGCATAATGTTACATATACTTTCACCCTTTATTTCGTTTTCAACTTCAGTGATTTCTCATTGCCACTGTAATGAATCTCAGAGACACAGGCAAATGGACATAGGGGAATTAACTAATAGCAAAAACAATATTCAACTTCATATAGTTCTTTCTGAATCATGTGCAATACACCATATTTAAGAAAAAAAAGAGTAAGTTTTTAGTTATGGTTTTATCCTTTCAATAGTACTAGTTCAAAAATAATTAGTCTAGCTTTGTGATAGAAAGCATATAATCAAGTAATAAAGCAAAATCTGACACCAAATAATGGAGCTCTGGAAATAAAATGGTGATAAGACAAAATTCATAATATTTAACTGCACCACCAAATTCTGCATGTAAACCCCATTTGTATTTAGGTGCAATTTAAGTATCTCTAAAATTATGTAGACAAAATATTATCCAAATGGCCTGAACAAATAATAATAAAAACATTGTCTTATCGTGGGAAAAGGAGAAAAAAAAAATAGAGGAATCACAGAACCTTAATCATGGATATGGTCCTTAGAAATAATCTCAGCCAAGTGTATCATTTAAAATTGGGAAAAATATACTCCAGCAAAAGAAACTAAGTTGTATAAGTCATAATGTCATAGGAATTAGATCTAAGAACTCATATTCTTTATTATATCAGTAAATTACTGAGCCAATATCATTCAAGAGGGAAGATTATTTTTTATTTTTCAAAGCGCTTATCTAATAAAAATACATATATTCATGGCAATTTATTCAATTCTTTTTAGTTTTTCTCCTTTGTTATAATTAATTAATGCATGTGAGCATACTATATTATGAAAACAATAAATTTTCACCTGGAAATTTTGAAACTAATTTCTTCTTTTGTGTTGAATATTGAGATTAGGTTCAGATTTAATTAGGATATCCCTATTTGAAAGTGGCACAAGCACAAATAAAATTTAAAGGAAAGATAAGGAAAAGTAATTGGAAAGGAGAATAAAATTTGGTAGTGACAAAAAGAAAATATGAAAGGGTAGAAGAATTAAACAAGACTTATAGAATATGTACAAAAGAGAAATGCCTTTAAAATTGTAATTTTAAAATACAATATGTACACAACTAAATGTCTTAAAATCTCAGTGTGCTTTCAGGGGGAAAAAACATCTTTGTTAGTTAGATCCTTGGGGCTTTATTTCAACAGGAAGAAGAATTGGACTACAACATCGAAAATGAAAGACTTGAGAAGAGGGCCTCTTAGAATAAAGAACTTTTTATACTTCCTGTTTGAGTGTATATATCATTGAAATGATTAGTTTTTCAACATATGTGTAGTCCTAAGCTGAACACCATGTCAAAGTCCAGTTTTTCAAGTCCTGTCCCCCAGTCCACTTGCATTTCTGTTCACAAACAAATTGTTTTAAAGTTGTTGTCCTTGATGCCTGAGCTACTATAAAAAAATGAATCCTATTTTAAAAGTATATTTTAAGGGATCAAAATAAGTCAGCATTATTAGCTTTCAAGAAGGAAAAACATATGAAAAGTTAAAATCTTTTATGGTTCTTTTAGCAAGTCATGCTTTATATTGAATCTATTTCCTATTGGCAGGTAAGAAAGAATGGTTAATAATTTGAAGGAGAAAAAAACACATTTGGGTAAAAATTCACTAGCTTTAAGTTGTGACTGTCTTTGCCATGCCTTTGTGCTTCTCTATAAGCTTTCATTTAGATGATCTTTGGAGATAATATAATTGCATAGTTATACAGAGAGGGGCCATAGAAATTTTCCAATTCATCCCCAAAAGAATGTCTACAGCATAGGAATGATCATTTGTCACCAAAGGAGGCAAGACCTTTAGGTCTTTAGATGAGACAGATGTAGAATCTTTAGGGGTTTTATTTTCATTGATCTGGTTAAAGAGATGGTATAAAACAACTTCCATGTTTCCTAATGGATCCTCCAAGAAGTAAAATAATTACTCTTATATGATTTTTCCATTATGTTCGGGGGGGAAAAGATGCACAAATCAAACTTTTGCTGGAGTCAAAACTTGGGCTTATCTGGTTTTGGATGGTAATCATGTGCTTACCTTTGCTTTTATTTTTTTTATCTTTCCCCTATCATATTTATTGATACAAAGAGTTGGCTAAGTTTAAATCAAGTCTAGACTTATTGATTGCAACTTGCCATTTAATTGTATATTCTGTTATACAGTAATAACAGGAAAGCATTCTGAGATGTTTGCATGAAGGGTGTCATGCATAGCAAATATAAGTGATGGATGAATTATGTACTAGGTTTTTAAAAGTAGTAGCTAACTTACTTACTAAACCACTTAAAAATATTTTTAGAAATTGTTAGGATCTTGGGAGATCAGGAAGATCGGAGGGAAACAAATGCTGTATTGATTACTTTTAAGAGTTAAAAAGAATGATCTCCAATAACTTGGAAGAATGACATCAATACTTAATAAAATAATGGACCAGATATTCAAGAGAAAATGTTAAGTCCAGAGGCAATAAAAATCAAGAACAATAAAAAAGATGATTTTTCAGGTGAAAATTATGACATGTTATCAATATTAGTTCCCAATAGAAATAAAAAAATAGCAAGCAGAAGAAAAACAGTACATACAATCCTCAGTTAATACATAAGGTCTAAAAAGACCTATGATTTTATTAAGTATTCTCAAAGTTATATTCAAGTATACCTATTCTTATACTAGCCAGCATTTTTTTGTTTATACTCTTAACTGTAATCCTCCATTGAACTTTAAAGATTCCACCAAGCAAGAGAGCTCTTGAGGGAAAATACATAAAAAGGATATATGTAATACAATATTAAATTTCATTATGGGTTTTCTGAAAGCAATCTCCAGTCTACATTGAGGAGGATGGAGATATAATGGCATGAATGTAGATATTGGAGCTAAGAGACCTTGGTTACATTTTGCCCTTTCTCATATTCTAGATACATAACCATAAGCAATCTGCTTGATTTTTATTAACTATAGCGTGTCACTCATGTAAAAATAGTTACACTACATTCTCTCACTTTTCATGAGCATTATACATAAAATGTCTAAATTATAATAAACACCTTACCATTGGTATTTTTTAATGGATTGTGTTAAATTAATTGTAGACATTCCCATCACTTTAAGTACTGTTACGCAGTAACAAAGTTTAGTGAAGAACCTCCTTAATTCCATGTACTCTCCTGGGTAGTAAAAATCCAATCAAGTAAAGAAATCAAGTCCTCATGTAACAGGGTTTGGGCTAGTAGAGAAGTCAAACATAAACAAGGATAACTCAAAATAATATAACTACATATACATGTGTATATATAATTTAAAATTGCAATAAAAGTTATGAAAAGGATATATGCCAGTCTGAAAATCTTGTATGAGTCCTATTTTTAAACCTTTGCTTGAGTCCTGTTTTTAGGAGTCCTTTGTATCTTTGCAGGAGTTCTGGTTTTTTATAGGAGTCCTGTTTTTAAACCCACGATCTTTTTTTATATCAACTGCTTTCCTACAGATTCTCAATCTTCAACCTTTATAGGGTGATTCAGCATTATGCCAGCCTACTCTGTATCTCCCACAATATTGTTTCTCATGAGGCTGAGTGAGACACTGGTGCCTTCAGGGGTAGATGGGTCTGCGTTCCTACTCTCAAGAATCACTTGGAAGTGAGGTTGTCCCCAATGCTTTTATGTAAAATAGAAACACAGAACCTACCAACTCACTACCCTCCCTTTTTGCCCCTTTTTATCATCTAATATAACTTAATCTTTAATATGCACACACCTGCAACTACAATGTAAGCTCTACAGAGATTATCTTTGCTGTGATCTTCTGTCCCGAGCACCAAAGTATACCAAGAGATTAAAGTATGGTGTTTGATATTTCTTTTTATTTTTTTAATATATGAAGTTTATTGTCAAATTGGTTTCCATACAACACCCAGTGCTCATCCCAAAAGATGCCCTCTTCAATACCCATCACCCACCTGCCCCTCCCTCCCACCCCCCATCATTATTTCTTAATCAATGAATGAAGACTAGAGACATGGTTGTAAACCAAAATTGAAAATGGTAACAGGCCCAAGAACAATAAAAGAAAAAGACTTTATAGTCTTGCATTTTCCTTCTCCATTTTATCCATTTTCTTTCCTCTTTAGTTCCTACCCATGTTCTTTAATTTTCATCCTTTCTCTGCTAAATATTCAGAGGAAAGTAGAAAACAGTCATCAAAATGAAGAAATAGATGAATAGACCCTGAGGAAACTGGGAACAGTGCAATGGTCCCAGGGCACCTATGGAATGATTGGAAGCTAGATAAGAAAGGAGGGCTAGGCATATCCAGGTTTCAGATATCCTGTCAGAGAGCTCCATTGCTTTCTGAAGGATAAAAGTAGTCAGAAAATGGTTCTTTTGGGAGAACAACATGAAGAGATTTGTGTGCTTATTGATCTAAACTCCTTTTCTGATATTACTCCTACTTTTGAACTCCTTGTGTTTTCATACACACACCAACTCCAATACTGGAAACAAGCTGCACAGAGCCAACCTTCATACCATAGCTTTGGGATTACACATCAGTTGATTCCCTTAGACAGTGTTTCTGCATTAGTCTTCTCTAGTAAGGCTTTTCTGTCCCTTAGTACCTCCATGGGGAATAGGCATGATATTCTCTAACCTCCCCAACTGCTCTGTATTAAAACAAACAAATAAACAAAACTCATTTTCCCTTTAAGCCTCCTGAAAATACCACAGTGCTCGTATTTCATATCCATGCTGCTGTTTGTTAGCTCCCAGGCAACTTCCTTGATATCTTATTAATTGAGGATATAGCAACTGTTTCCTAGTAAATTATCAATCTTATTACCGACCTGGAAGGGTCTGATGTTTATGTGAACATTCTCTCCAACCTCATCGTCAGTGTCATGTTTCTAAAATGTAAAACAGAGCATGTTTTACAAGAATCTTTAGCAGCTTTTTCCCAGATTAAAAAAGGCATACTCCTTAGCCCATAACAGTCTCAACTAAGGGTAATTTTGGCCCCAAGCAAAATGTCCTCTCGGGAATATTTAGCAATACCTAAAGACATTTTTGATGGTCACAATTAGAAAAGTGCTTTTGACATCCAGTGGGTAGAAGCTGGGAATGCTGCTAAATATCTTAAAATACACAGAAGAACACCTCACAACAAACAATTACCTGGTCCTACATTTCAATAGTGCTAAAGTTGAGAACACTTGGCCTGTTAAGTCTTCAGTGCTTTGGAGCCTTCCTATCAATCCAGCAGAATGTTTATTCATCTCCTCACTCACTCACTCACTCACCTTGAGCCATGCAGTCTCCTTTCTGGTTCCTTATTGGCAAACTTTTCCCTACCTAAAGAGCCTTGGTCATTATTGCTGCCCGAAACAGTTTCTCCTGTCCCATTTCAGACAGAGAGTAGTATACACAAATGGGCCAGGGCTGAGGTATGTGACACAACTAAGGAAGCCTGGCAGAATTCAGGGCATGGCTACATATGCGGAAGAGCTGGAGATTTTACCTAAGGACAATGGAGCTAGTAAGCAGGAGAGCAGCATGAAGCAATTTCTGTTTTAATGAAATAATGTTTCTCCAAGGTAGCATTTGTTGATCATATTTGAAATTCAGGATTTGGGTATTTTTATGAAGCTTTCGTCTCATCTATTCTTCCAACAGCTCCATGACAAAGTGAGTATCATTACTCACATTTACTGGTGAGACAACACAGTGGTTAAGCCCATCTCCCAGGGTCACACAAGCTCATAGGTAAGATGTGTAGGACTCAATCCCAAAACTAGTCTGATTCCAGATTTAGATGCTCCTACTGCTAAAGAGTGGACCTGTAAAAGAAGGTCAGGATAGCAATTCTATGTAACAGTTAGGGCTGGGGTAGATTGAGAGACCTTGGAAACATGAATACAAGGAATAGCTAGAGAGAGAGGGGAGGGAGAGAGCCACAGAGATGGGGAGAGAATTATTAGATGGATCTGAGAGACAAACTTGCAGTTGACAGGACTTGAGAACAGAATGGGAAGATGAGGGAAAGAGGGGGGAAAAAAAATCATACCTGAACTGGTTTCTGGCTGTGATAACAGGGCATATGGTGTTACTGATCTTTATTTTTCATTATTGTGGAACATAATGGTGGTGGAAATGGTGTAATGGTTAATTATATCTTTAGTTTTGTGATTATGAAGAAGTTCAGTAGCTACGTAATGTGATTCAGGAGACAGGAGAGCCCTCTGAGTTAGAGGTTAGTCATCAGCATATAAATATTATTTGATGCCAGGATTTGGATGACATTCATGGGGTGGGGGGGGGGGGACGTAGTTTGTGGAGTCAGAAGTTACAATCCAGAGGAACCTCAACACAGTTGAAAATGGAAAAGGGAGGCAACTCTGCAAAAGAGTGACTGAGAAGGAACAACTAAAGTATTAGGAGAAAACTAGGCAATTCTTGGATGTAAAGGGAGAATTTCTAAAAAGATAAACAGGTTAACAATGTTCAGTGTTATTAGAGTTGAAGTGTGATAAGCACCAAGATAATTTGATTAATGACATCATGGGTGAGAATTTAGATGAAGACTGTCTCTTTGGAAAAATGACAGGAGGGAAATTGTAATAGATTAAGGTAAAAAAGTGAAGGCAAGTGTATGCAGAATGATGACAGGGCAAGAAGGGATCAATCTGTAATGAAGAAATGTATGCCTTAAGTAATACAGGTAACAAAACTTTATCAAAAGAGAAAGAGAGGTTGAAAGCACAGAGGGAGTGAGAAAGGGAGACAGAGGGAGACAAGAGACAGAAGAGAGGCATTTTCTTACTTGAGAAGGTTGAAGAAGACAACATCTGGAGTGAAAATAGCAGTATAAGGCTAAGAGGAAACCACATATTTTTCCACTTCATCAGGAAAAGAAGAGGAAAGGGAGAACACAAATGCAGATGACTCTGAATTTGTGGAATTCATTACAGGATCTAGAGGCTGTTCTTCTCTGTCACTATTGTTGCAGTGCTGAGAGTGCTGAAAGCAGCCAGTAAGAACAAGAGGGAGGTGGGGAGGGCAGGTAGTGGGATTCAAAATACCATAAAAATGTCTGAAATATCTATTGCATATGGGGGAGCAAACTACAAAATAAAATATTGGGGCCTGTAAGAGAGTTGATCATGCATTGGAGAAGATGCTGATAGGTGGAGATGTTAAAATTTTTCTAGAAACTCTGAACCCTCCCCCAACCCCCAGCTCCAGTAGAGGCCAAACAAAATTATATTCCTTAAAAGTTGAGGAGTAGTGAGAAAATTAGACTAAAAAGTAATGGAACATATTGTTGAATACACTCACAAGAGAGTTGAATACAAGTTGCAAATAGTAATTTGTTAGGAGGGAGTAAATAGAAAGCTAAAAGGGTAAGAGGAAGTGATTACACACTGAAATGTCTAAATGTATTTCTAAGATAAAGTACTCTGGGTGGATAACTAGGTCCCAGTTTGGTTATAACTAGGTGAACACTGAAGATACTATGGTCAAATAAATTTAAGGCCAGGTGTAGAATGGTTACCCATCTGATGAGGAAAATAAAGGCAAGAGAACTATAGCTTAAATTAAATCTCCTACAACTTGCAGCCCACTAATAAATACTTGAGATGTTCAGAGTGACATTCCTCTAGGAACTCATGGCTACCTTAATGTCGATGTTTTGCTAGAGACTAAAATTAACCTTATCCTAACAGCATCTAGCCCCTCAAGGTCTTGAAATCCTTGCCTCAAAATTCCTCACCAATTGCTTTATCTCTATTCCTCACCCCTCTGCCAACTTAAAGGTATAGAATCACTCACTTCTTACAACCCCAGAGCACTTTTTTTCTGCCCATGAGTCCTGTCCCCACACTACATTAAAATCATCTTTTTGTAGTAAAAATGTCTGAAAAATTCTTTCTTAGCCATTTGCTCTTGAACCCAAAACTTCCAAATTTCATCACATCTACAGCCTTTAACTTCACTCTGGAAGACAGCAGGGTTTGTGCAAAGGTCATCACCCAGACACCAGTGCTTTCTAGACATCAGCTCTTCCCAGCACCCCACCTCTCTTCTTGCTGTATCAATCATTTCTTCCCTTTTGTATCTTAATCTATTTATACACTATTTCATCTAATTATATATCCAAACTTTTTCACTAAGAAATAGTCCCTCTTTTTCACTGGATTGACTATAAACACATCCATACCACCAAAGTCCTTTAAAATGGTGTATATTTTTAGACAACTCTGAAATAATTGAGGAAACATCATTGGTTTAACACACTTGGCACTTGTGAAGACTACTACTGATAGGTTATATGTAGAGAGAGGGCAAAACGACAGGAGGCTGATGTTCCAGAGTTCTTAAAATTTATCTTGGTTTTACTAGAACTATGATAAAAACAAAACAAACGACAACAAAAAACAATTGCTTAGTATCTGCTTTTCTTCATCTGTAAAATGAACATCTAATGTTTACATATGGCAGATATTTATTAAGTGAAGGTCTACATTAAGAAGTCTCTCCTTCTGAATAGAAAATAGGATATACATTAAGTCTTCATTATCAACAACTAATATTTACTACAGATAAAAATGAAGCAAAGGGAGATAAAGCAATGTTTAATAAACAGGTGAGTACAAAAAGATTGAAAATCAATGAGATAAAATTGCCTTCCCCTTAAAACAAATTAAAGTAAAATCCATTTATTGCCAAACCATGAACTATAATTTGTATAACCATTAGTTTCAGGCTTTAGAGGACCCAGGCATTAGCCCTGACAGATTACAGAACTCAGAGCCTTTGGCAGATGTCACCATGGACTTTGGTGAACTTATTGATGGGGAAGACTTATAAAATAAGGATGATCCCCTCTGTGTCATCAATGCAAATGTACTTCAGAAGCATTTCAGATGACATCTACAAGCCAAGATTGAAAGATGAAACCTGCCAGTTTTTAACAGCATTAAGATATAAATGTGTACATTGAACTCCCTGTAGTTAAAGTGTACATTTTTATGTTTTGACAAACAGATGCATGTGTAAAACCATTGCCACAATAAAGATGGCGAACATTTCCTTTTCCCCGAAAGTTCCTTTTTGTCCTTTTTTAAACCTTCTTTCCTCTTCCCCTACTCCCACCCATAGTCCATCATATCCACTGAACTTTCTATTACTATAAATTTGCATTGCCTCACGTTTCATAAAAAGAGTGCCACATGGCATAGATACTGCATAAATCACTGACTTTTTTAAGCATAAAAACACATCAATGTATTTCACCATGTTAACAAACTAAAGACAAAAAAAGAAAAAACTAGAAAGAACCCAAACATCCATCACTGGTTAAATAAATAAATAAATAAATAAATAGTGAAACATCCACACAATGGAATATTACTTGGCCAAAAAAACAGAAGGAACTATTGGTGCATGATTAAATAAAATGGATAAATCTCAAAATAACTGCTGAGTGAAAAATGAAGACAAAGTTTTTATAAGCTACATGAATTTATGTTTATGAAACTCCATAAATACTTGCCAATCAAAAATCTGATAATGATCTCCTATTCAGAATATACATGTTCTCTGCTTTTGCAATGTAACAATGCTACTGGGGCTCAGGGCAGGCTGCCCCCAGATAGGCCACAGTATCACATTGGTTATTTTGAATTAAATTTACTCAAGAAACAAGCAGTGCAAGAACACTCTGGCCTTCCTTTATCTCCAGAAGTCAGGAAAATAAATCTCCAATGTGAAAGTTACCCTCCTTGTACCAGAAGAGAGAAAGACATTCTTATCATCATAGACAAGGAGTTCAGGGCCAGAGAAGACAATATAAACATTTCCTACTTCTGCTGATTTTACTACCTCGGGCCAATTTTTGTTTAGAATTCCATGCTAATTGAAGCTCCCAAACCTACGTTTTCCTTGTCCTGTCAATTCCTCGCAGATTTATGCTTCTTTTTCTAAAAAAGTGTAACAGCTTCCTGACCTGGTCATTTCTTAGGTCCTGTACATAGGATATCTCCCTAAGTATGAATTCAGTTTAATTTCTCCTATTACTCGGTCTTGTCAGTTTAATTCTTACACCAGCCAGAAGAATCTTGAAGGGATGACAAAAGTGTTTCCTCCTCAACAATGTGAAAGACAATTATATCAATAAAAATGACAACTATTCCTGTATACCTGCTTTGAAATTAGACATATATTTTGAAATTTTTCATAGTTAGTGGCTTTTATTTTATTTTATTACCATTGAACACTTACTTGCCAACTTTGCATCATTTGCACATCTTCAAAATCTATTGAGTAAAGTTCTGGCATACTATTTTTTAAGGTACTTCTAAGTATTTTTTTCCTGTTCCTTAAAATCTTGGCATTTAATTTTCTGAGCTTTTCTATTTTTGTGAAGTCTGTTAATTTTTGTGTGTGATATTGCGATTTACAATTAGAAATATTTGGGGTTCATCTCATTCCTGACACAAACCTAAAAAAATCCTTGTAATTTCCTAAGTGATAAGAGCTATGGGAGCATCTTTTGTTACAATGTTTGATCTTTTGTATTCAGTTCCTGAAATAGCTCCAGAACAATAAAGGTGAGTGTCTTTTGTTATTCATAGAAAGCCCTTTCAAACCCCACCTGAATTTATGCTAATGAAGTGATTTTTGGAAAGCCCCTTAGATAACTACAGAGTGGGGACTGGTTGCCAGGGAAAACAGCCAAATCATTAGACTGTTGGAAAACCCTCACCTCTGGGAAGGAAAGAGGGGCAGGAAATTGAATTAATCCCCAAAGACCTATCGTGTAATCAACCATATCTATATAATAAAACTTCCATACAAATCCCAAAAGTATGGGGTTCCCAGAGTTTCTTGGTGAACAAGAACACATCCAGGTACTGGGAAGGTGGTCAGCCCAAACTCCATAGAAACAGAAGCTTTTGTGCTTAAGACCTTTCCAGATCTTGTCCTCCCTCTCTTCACCTATTCTTTTGTATCCTTTGATATCCTTTGTAATAAATCAGTAATAGTAAATAAGCAATGTTCCTGAGTTCTGTGAGTAACTCTAGCAAGTGATCAAAACTGGGGAGGAAGTTGTGGGAACCTCTGGTTGTAGGTAACAAAACTGTGGGTAACCTGGGGACCCACCACCTGCATTTGGGGACAGTCTCGTAGGATGGAGCCCTTAAAGTGTGTGGTCTACACTAACTACAGGCAATTAGTGTCAGAATTATGTCATTAAATACCCTCTCATACTGAATCTTCTCATAATGCCTGCATTCACTTGTTTTTTCATTTTCTTTTGGTTCCCCTACTTCGCATTTCATTTTCTTTTTCTACCTGAGCACTTAAAGTACTCTTTAACTTGAAGTCACAGAATTCACTAAGATGTATCTGAGGAATAATGATGATGTAACAATGTTGGTGTAGCCCTATGCACCTTTTTGACCTACAGGTTTGTTTTGTTTTGAATTCTAGAGAAAAAATGTTGTTAGATTTTGGACTTTTTTTTTTTTTTTTCTGTAACTTGGAAATATGATTTTTGAAATGTAATTTGCTCTCATTATGTTCTTTTCTATTATTTTAGTTTTATATTTTCCTCTTCATTTCCTTCTTGGTTTCTTTGATTCCACATTGAAATCGAATTTAATTTTCTTTTTAAGGTAGTCATCTAAATTAGAAAAAGGAGTATTTCAAAGATTCTATTTTTAACTATCATGTTAATAAGTTTTTAGTAAAGAATGGGAATTTATTAGGGTCTTAAATGTAATCTCTTAGTGTCGTGTTTCCCAAACATGCAATTCATATCTCAGACATCACAGTACTTCCCATAGAACTACTTTCACATAGTTACTTCTGTCCATCTTTTACAGCAGTCTTCTACTTTCTAATTTAAAAAAAAAAATCTGTTCCATTATGTTGTTATGGAATTACAAATGTGAACAACCATGCTTTGGGCCCTAATATGAAGTCCTCCAACCAAGGAAACAATAAAATGGGGACTCCTGGACCACTCCATTTCTAGTGAGTCAGTATTTTTCCATGGTGGTAGGAAATTTTTTCCACTGCAGAATGCCACTCCATGTCTATTAATATTACTTCCTCTTCATTTCCTGCATTCACTGTAGTCTAAATTGAGGGACACAAATGAAATTTTTAAGACTTTTGTTTGTACTTTCTTTTCACTCCCTCCCCCTCTTTCCCCTCACTACCACATCTGAGGAGTGGTATAAGACATGAATTGATTCCTATAATATATTTTTGGCGTTTACTCCTTACTAGTTTTCCTTAGTTTGAGAGTTCCTGAAACTTTTTCTCCTGTATACATCTTGTTATTGTATTTGTCTTAATAGAGGGTTAGTTTTGTGATTTTATTTCTAAATCACCATCTTTCCTTAAGAACAGTGGCTTAAAAAATCAGATGTTTAACAGATTAGTTATTGCTCTGTTGGTCACAAGAAACAATTTGAGCCCATATATTGGGGGTTTTTATGTAATTTGAGGTCAGGTATTCTATAGGAACTCATAAACTGGATCCTGTTGTTCAAATATCATTAGGACTATCATTTCTTCTGATGTTGTTTTGTGTCTCCTTCAGCATTTGTCTATTAACAGCTTACTTCCTGTATTTCTTCACTACGTTAAATAAGTGTGGCCTCTTATAGCTTCAGATTTTATATACTATAACTTAGTTCAGCTACAGAGACTATTACATCTCACAATATTATCCATACATTTCCTAGCAGGGACTAGCTAAGTGTGGGTCATGTGCCCATCACCACCACTCAGCATGTCAATTTCCACCATAACTGTGTGGATGGAATCTGGGTGAATAATGTTAGTTCCAGATGAACAGATGGGTGAAGGTCCTACAGAAGCAAAGTAATGATCAACCATTATAACTAGTTATAGGATTCACTGTTGCCATAATGCCCAATATTGCTTACGCTGACCCTAGAAAATGCATAATCAACAACTTACACACCATATCAGGAGTTCATAGATCCCTAAATGTAATCTCTGGATCCTAGAAATCTATATAACTCAAATTAAGAACTCTCACATGAGAGTTTGATGCACATGTAGGATCTAGAATTATTGGCATTAACCTTTAGTTTAGAGACTATAATAAGGCTTCATTCCTTCACTATTGAAGGTACTAGGACAGTAAGAAGAAGGATAGCCCTGAAAAGGTTTCATTATATTACATATAACTATAAAGTTAATTGCTGTTCACTTTCACTTGGAGTAAAGATGAAACGTGTACTCAAAGTTGTTAATCATTTCAGCCTGGCTATTTTGGCCAGTTCCTTTTGGTATTAAGTAGCCTTATTACAGATGATACTTTTATGGAATGAAATAAATGCTGTTAATAATCATACTTAAGGTATTTGATAGAAAGAAACACAATCTTTTTTGACAAGGTAAACTGGTATGTATACTCAAGACACTGTCTGGAGATGCTTGCTAGTCTGAAGATCATAATTATAAAAAATTGATTTGTTGTAACAAAGTTTTAAATAAATATAGAACACCTTGAAAGATATACATACCTTTCAAGGAAAACAATGAAAAGAAACAAGACTTTTAGATTCAAGGGTGAATGCTTTAATATGTATATTTTCTCTTTTACCAAAAATTGCTTAATACACTCATATAACATGCAGAGTTATTTAGATGTAAGCAAAGGATCAATATGTCAGTTTGGCTCATTACAATTTAGACGACCTCAGGGAATTTGAGAACTCCTTCAAGCTATAAGGAAATTATGTATTAATGTAGATAATTTGTATCCAATCATCTATCTTTAAAAATGAAATAATTTTATTGTGCGAAAATACTTCTATCTAAAGAGTACCTCATTTAATTTTCAGGATCTGGTCAAATTAAATGTTTTAAATTCTACGTATTATCCAGTTTATTCACCAAGGGCATTGGCCTTTCAATCTTGTTCGGATGTCTTGTGGAATAATCCTGTCCAGTCAATTATGCAACATTTGGTCATGCAAGGAAAAAGAGCCCTATAAAATAACAAGCCATGCAAGTGAAATACTGATGAGTTGCTCCTATATTGCTTTCCCCAATTGATGTTATTCTAGTAATTTTGTCCTTGTGTTTAAGATGGTTAACCTGGCACTTATTATGATAACAGCATATGTGAATAAAAGAATAAATTACGAAGTGCATGATTCCTATTGATGTAAGCATTTGTTCTCTATCAGGAATGTGCCTGGTAACAACAGTCAAACAATGCTCTTTACCTTCCAAATTGAACACTGCACAATGCCTGACTTTAGATATAATTACTTCACATAATTGTTTCTGTCAAGAATAAATGAAGCCTTAAAAGAACAATGCAATCATTACAAGTGGAGCATCTTAAGATATATATTATACTGGGCCTTTTACCCTTAGTGTTTTCTGAGTTGATATTAATGACTAAAGATTCTTAAAGCATGCATTTTCAGGCACCCAAAGCAGATCTCTGAGTGCCTGAGCGATTCATGGTAATTTTAATACACTCTTGTTGCTCAATGAAAACCTAGTAAAAGCAGTTGTTTGCAGTTAATTTATTCAGTCAAAGCGAAAACATGTTGAAGACGCAGGGAAAGAGCAGAACAGAACGTGGCATCAACTTCCCTATTTTTAAACACCAAATAACATGGAGTGTACATTGATAAAGGAAGTGATTTCGTTGACTCATTGAGCTTTATTTTAGAATTCCTGGTTTGCAAGGTATATTTTTTAAAAAATTTTTTTCATGTTTTTATTTATTTTTAGACAGAGACAGAGCATGAGCAGGAGAGGGGCAGAGAGAGAGGAAGACACAGAATCCGGAGCAGGTTCCAGGCTCTGAGCTGTCTTAACCAACTGAGCAAGCCAGGTGCCCCTCCAAGGTATATTTATAGATCATACTCTATTTAAATGTATTTAATGAAAAAAGTCATTAAGTGACTTCTATGTGTATATAAACCTGAAAGCTAATTAGTAATTTCTGGGTCTCCAAGACCTCTCTATGCCATGGATTTTTGTAACATTGTATATACAAAATATGTATGTAAAATACTATATGCATAGGTATATAAAATATTACATATGCTAGGGGCGCCTGGGTGGCTCAGTCGGTTAGGTGTCCAACTTCAGCTCAGGTCACGATCTTGTGGTCCGTGAGTTCGAGCCCTTCATCAGGATCTGGGCTGATGGCTCAGAGCCTAGAGCCTGGAGCCTGCTTCCGATTCTGTGTCTCCCTCTCTCTCTGCCCCTCCCCCACTCATGCTCTGTCTCTCTCTGTCCCAAAAATAAAAATAAACATTAAAAAAATTTTTTTAAATAAAAAAAAAAATTACATATGCTAAGTTATATATAGTTATAAAATTATATGTATGTTTTTTGGAAGAATCTGAATTGCCTCTCATTAACATATCAAATAAATTCCTGGGAACACTGACCTCCTATTTTTCAATATTTATTTCACATCATTGTAAACTTCATAAATATTTTAAAAATTATAAGTGTTACTTTAAGTGTCGTGGAATAAAACAGTGTTCTCTGGGTACAGCAGCATAAACAGGGATGGCCTGAACCAATTGGAAAAGGGGTTGCAAAGACTTCTCTAGAAACTGTGGAACTGAGACCAAAGGACAAGCAGGAGTTAACTAGGCAAAGTGGTGAGGATCATTTTAAGGAATAGCAAGAATTCATTCATTGACCAGGAAGCAGAAACAAACATTAGGATGGAGAAAGAGTCCATGTGACTGGAGTACAGAAATGCCGAGGGAAAGTGGCAGGTAGGCTGGGGTTCAATATACATGGCTTAATAACTACCTTAAGATATTTTTCCCATTTTTTTTGTTTAGGAAAAATGCATAGAACTTAAAGTATTTTAAATGTAGAATTAAAGTAGTTCTGGTAGAGCTTTAAAAAGATCCAATTGATTCCAATGTAAAGAATTTGGAAGGGGTGGGTATCTACAAAAGTGATTACAAGAAAGCAGCTAAGGAATGACTGGGTGGTTCAGTTGGTTAAGTGTCCAACTTTGGCTCAGGTCATGATCTCACTGCTCATGACTTTGAGCCCTGCATCGGGCTCCATGGGAACACTGTGGAGACTGCTTGGGATTCTCTCTCTCTCTCTCTCTCTCTCTCTCTCTGCTCCTTCACCCCTTCCCTCCCAAACACACTCTGTCCCAAAATAAACAAACTTAAAAAAAAAAAAAAAAGCAGCTAAGAGCTGTTGAAGTAATTCAAACCAAAGATGACAGAAGCATGGACAACATGCTCAATATATTTAGATGGAAAGAGTAGGACCTAGTGAAAGAGAACACATGGAGAGAGTGAAATAGAGATGAACCAAAGGCCATTTCCAGGATCCCCTTGTGCAATTTAGTGAATAATCAAATTCCCTCAGAGAAGAGATGAAGATCTGATGGAATGACCATGATGACCTTTAGATACACCAGATGCAAAATCACTTTGCTGCATTCATATGAAAGAACTGACAAAGAAGTTGGACAGGTATGTTGTGGTGCTAAGAGATTTCTGAGCAGAAATGCTGTGTGAAGTCTTTGAAGGATAGAGGATAATTAAAAGCAAGGGCGTGGATGTGCTTTCCTAAGCAAAGAGTACAGAGTGAGAAAGAACTTACATCAGGGCTTTAAGGACTTTCAGGTAAACCTCATGCACATGGCATACTGCAACCATACAACTTCTTTGGAAGCAGGAAGGTGGGAAAGTAGAAGGAGCTTAACAGTTCAAAGGCTGTCATTGGGTGAATGTTTGTTTGAAAACTTGATAATTGACACTTGTAATCTATAGCAGGCCACAGAGCTAGAATAGAGCACCCTAAAGTCCCTAGATCTTAAAGCTAACTGTTCCAAACATCAAACTGCACCTGCCTTGAAAAATCTCTATCTCCAGAAAAATCTTGAATTCAAAATGTCATCATCATCCCCCCACCTCACATGCCAGCCCCATGAAAGGAATCTGAGCTGAAGACCTTTACCTCATATCCTGTGCACAGCTTCTCTCACACCACAGAAGTGCAAACCAGCCAGAAATATATGCATTACCTATAGTTTTATCTATCTTCCCAAAACCGATGGTTTTAAATGTTTTTTTAAATGTTCAGTTTTGAGAGAGAGAGAGAGAGAGAGAGAGAGAGAGAACACGTGCGCAGGGGAGGGGCAGATAAATAGGGAGAGTATGCAAAGCAGACTCTGTTCTGTCAGTGCAAAACCCAACATGGGGCTCGAACCCACGAACTGTGAGATCGTGACCTGAGCCTCAGTCAGATGCTCAACCAACTGACCCACCCAGGGAACCCTCAAAACCAATGGTTTTAAATGATGTGTAAAGTTTGAAATTCTAACTTCTAGGAAGTATTAGTCTAAGGTAGCAAGCCAATGCTAACTAAAAAAAAAAAAACATTGTTTTTCTAACTTTTCATTATTTGATGCTGTGGATCTTTCTACCTTTATAAAATTCTATTCTGTTTTTGCTTTTGTAACACTATTTTTTTCTTTTCTCTATTTCTTATGTTCTCCTTTGCTTGATTCTCCTTCTCTGGCTTCTTAAAGATTATAAATTTTCAGTAATTTGTCAGTATCTTTCTCTTTCCTTAATACTCTCCCCTCCCTTTTGCAATCTCATAGCTTCAAGCATTGCCTGGAATGAATGGCAACATGTAGATGAGGGGAAAACAAATGGGTTTAGTGTCACTTACGGCTTAAATTCCAGCACTACTATTTTCTAACTGCAGAAGTTCCCCCCCCCCCACCTTATGGTTTCTGAGCATCAGTTTCCTCAATAAAACACATATGAATGTAGTCTAATCCTTTCACAGATTTTAGGAGAACCCAAAATGTACCTAGCTGGCAATCAACAAAGGATTTCTCTATTCTGGCTCTTCAACCCAGAGCTCTAATGCATTTCAAATCTGTGTATCTAGTTGGATTTTTGACACCTCATCTGGATGGACAAATTATCACTCAACAGCTTTCCTCAAACTAACCCCTCTTTCTGGATTTTTATCTCACTGAATCACACCCTTATTTCCCAACTCCCTTCAAGTTGCCCAAATCAAAAACCTGAAAGATACATTTAAGTGGTCACACCCAAGTCCAATCAGTCACCTTGTCTTAGGAAGGCCATTTAGGATTCAAATGCCACATTTCCCTGACTCCTCCCCATCCGGGCTAAGTTTCAGCCCACTCCATCTCTTTAACAATTAGATTATTCTGCACTACCATTATGTCCTTATAAGTTGTTCCCTTTTCTCTTACTTGCCCATGTTGCTCTTAATATTTTGTGAGTCCCTTTTATTGTTCTAGGAACATACTAAATATCAAGAGTGTGTTTTTAAATGAATGAACGATGTTTTAACTTTTCTAAAAAAAGAAACAAAACCCAAAACAATATAATATCCTTCCTACAATTGTATTTTCTCATGTTAGAGTATTTCTTCCTTTCATTAATTTATTTTTATCAATTAAGAGTAATGACCCTGATGTCTGAATACCTAAGAAGCAAACCACAGCTCTGCCACTGACTAGAGGGAGACTCTTGTCAAGTTATGTAACTTTTCGATGCCTCCGTCTCCTCATGTATAGACTATTAAATAAGCTCATAGGTGTACGGTGTAAATGTTTTATAAATCTTTTGAGAAAAGGGTTTAGAACAATAAATATTGAATATTATTACTACTTTCAATACCACTGTTATCCAAGAAGATCCTAAAAGTAATGTTGTCCATGGGGTGCATGGTTGGCTCAGTTGGTTAAGCATCCTACTTTGGCTCAGGTCGTGATCTCAGGGTTCACAAGTTCGAGCCCTGTGTCAGGCTCTGAGCTCAGAGATGGGAGCCTGCTTCAGATTCTGTGTCAGCCTCTCTCTCTGCCCACCCCCCACTTGCACTCTCTCTCTCAAAAATAAACCAATATTAAAAAGAATTTTTAAAGTAATGCTTTCCCCAAAATCCATTTTTCACCCAAATTCAAAATATACTTGATAAATTTTGTCTATAAAACAAAAGGGGTATATGAATATGTACAGCTACTATCTATTTTCATGTGAAAGGATTCAGAACTCTTAAGAATATTTTTAAAACATATCAAGTGCTACAGAAATCCAGTCAAAGAATTTTCTGTCATAAAAAAGAGTCAGTGTTCTGTGTTTCTCTCAACTTCTTTAATGACAACATGCCAGCAAAGTCATCTAATGAATATTTGTTTTAAATAAATTTAATTGCAACTTATCCTGGGAATCTCTGGTACTGTTATAGGCACATTGTTATGTCTACATATGAAGTGAAGTTTACAGAAAATTAATCTAGATTCATAGTCATTTTTTTAACCTATAAGTGAAAAATGATTTGACAATACATTGTTCCATCAACATAAATGACCACAGGTGATGTCCATAACATTCTCCCTGTTATCTTTGGAAACAAATAGCAGAATTGCTTAGAGATTCCTCTTGGCAATAAGCAGATGAGTTACATACTCAGTTCCTTTGAACTTTAGAAACTAAGGTGAGGCAGGGTACATACCTATACATTATAATTTCCAGAGATACAATAGATATTTCACAGATACACAGGATAGAAAGGCTCACTGTTCAATCCTGAGGTGAGATCAAATTTTTCCAAAATATCAATCTTGAAAATATAGTTGACCTATTTTTATAAATAAATTCTACTATAAAAAAGTAAATTTTTCTTGAATTCAAAATTAGATATCTAGGCATTCTGTTTTGTTCCACTCTTGGAAGAAAGCGGAACGGCCATGACGTGGGTGAGAATATAGTACCATAAACAGACCATGCTGATGATCTTTGTATAGGACATGTTTACAACCACTGATTTGCATATGAATGTTTCCAAATGTAATTAGAATTACTGATATATAGTGTATCCATATTAAAAGCAGCAATTCCTGGATATTGTCTCTAACCTCTTAGTAAGTGGCTGTCCTCCATGGTTTGAGTGGTCACTATGTAAATATAGCCAAGATACAATTTTATCTAAGCATAAAATATAAGTGACCCTGACTTTTAGCAAATGACATCCATAGTATGAAATTTGCAGGATTAACAGAACTACCTATCAGATAAAAGCTGTGGTGGTCTTTTTTACAGAGTGAGCTGTTAACTGTGTGTTAATAAGATAATATTAATGCTAATTTTGGAGCATTTCAAAAGGAAAGAGTTAGCAATCACCTTTTCATTTTAAAAACAACACTAGTGCTACTTGGTCTTGGAATAGGATTATTCTTTGAATGCCAAAGGAGGAGTCCCTCATAATTTAACATTTTAATCATTTCAAGGTGATTTGCTTTTACTGTGAGAAACCCTGTGTTGGCACTTTCCCCACATGTTTCCCAGGCATAATCGCATATTAGTTGCAATTTTCTCTGCAACATAAGACTTAATTATGCTAAAGAAAAATGCTCCTTTTTAAATAAAGGTGTAAAATACCACTGGTATCCAGTTTGAGCTAATACTAAGATTGGAAACTCATTACCCCTAAAAATGTCAGTTCTGATGAAGCTTTTAAAAAAATTCTAAGAATCAAATTCAAAATGTCTTTACTAAGCTGTTTTATGGTAGCGGGTACCATTGGAAATGTGATGAGTCTTCATGTAAAAATGCTGATTTGAATTAGATTTAGAATGTATGTCATCCTCAATTAGCCTTTCCTTCATCAAAATGATCTCACAAACACGGAGAATGAATCTTTATTTCCTCCTTTGCACATGGGAGGTCATTTGTCAGATTTAATATACTTCTACCTATGTCTTCCTACATGCTTGGAGTTCAAGATGGATGACCATGGACTTCCAGAAAAAGTTTCTAGCTTAAAACTTAAATTTAATTTTAATATAATACCCAAACCATTCATACTGAGATGGAAAATTAGAATAACATTTGCTAAAACAACATTGATTTATTTCCATTTGGTGGGGGGGGGGGGCATTTTGTCTTCCCTGTACCCGCATGAAAGTTTATATACTAGTAATTATCTAGATAATCCAGGGTGAGAAACATCATGTGGTAAGCATTTTTTTCTTGAATCATTTATATAATTTTTATGACCTGGAGTTAAATTAATACCACTGTCTGTGATATTATATAAATGCAATCACTTACTTTATGGTTGTTTGTTTAAACTCAATTAGCCTACGAAATTTTATAAATTAATGTCTAACAGTTGGACAATTATGGTGACCTTCAAATAGGTATCAATTTAGAGATTATGAAACCCATTTAAAAATGCAGTCTGGTTAGACTGGTGGTATAAGATTTATGTATTGAATGGTTTTCCAGGGATCCCCCAATACATGGTTATGACTGCTTTACCCAGTTATTAAGGTGCTATTTGCAAAGACTAGAAATCACAAGAACAGTCCCTGAGGAGTTGGGCTATTGATGAGAGCATTTGAGTTCCTGTAATTATAACTAAGAACTTTACTTCTGCTGTAGAACATTTATACCTTGACAAACATTTAAAACTAGCTGTGTTGGTTTGCTTGAAAGGTTAATGATACCTTTTTTTTTTTTTTTTTGGCAAAGTCTCATTGAAGACTTGGAGCATTAAGCTTAACACCATCTTTAAGGTGAGATGATAGAGCAAAATGATAGGAAAATATTCGTTCTAGTCCTTAATATATTTGAGAGAGACAGAGATACTGAGTGCCAGTGGGGGAGTAGAGGGGGGTGGAGGGAGACACAAAATCCAAAGCAGGCTCCAGGCTCTGAGTTGTCAGTACAAGGCCCCAAGCGGGGCTCAAACCCATGGACCACAAGATCATGACCCGAGCTGAGTCAGACACTTAACCCATAGAGCCACCCTGGTGTCCCACTCATTCTAGTTTTTGCAATAAAGATAGTGGCTGCAAAATTTTGTCTTGTACAATAAATGCTATTGACATTATTAAAGTAGATAGAAAATAATGCTGCATACTGCATGTTCATGAAACATTTAGCTCTATAACAGCAATAAAAAATTCTAACAAATTTTAGCATGTTATAACAGAATGCTTTGAAAAGTTCAATGGAGAATTCAAAGGAAATTAATAGAAGACTACTACAGAGTTCCAAAAGGGTGAATGGAGTGGTATGTATGTAAAATTTCACAATTCTTAAAGAAAGATGCGTTATAAATAGAGAAGAAAAGACAAGTACCTAAAGGAATTTTGATATGGATTAGGATTACAAAGTTGATAGTAATTGCCTTTTAAAATTTCAGATGAAATAGTTACGAAAGAACCCTAAAGCTCCTGCTGTAACAAGCTATCCATTAAAATGAAGTTTCTACTTCCAGTTAATGAACAAATGAACACAGTGCAATAGATTCTATTTCGGTAGTTGTAATATTAACGCTTTGACCCAATTTCCAGAGAGTGTAATTGTAATAATTCCATCACTTAAATATTAAACTAGTTTGTAACTCTTCATGTTTACCATTTCCCAATTTTCTACTCTAATCAATTTAGATAGTTACATGCATCAGTTTTATATATAAAAGTGTGTTTGGGCAACATCTGCAGTAGGATTTGAACATCACATTTTGGCAAACAAAAAATAATGCCCTATGGTGAATGTTCCAATAGAAATTTAAGGGTAAGAAAAAGTTTTTTAAAGAAATACAAAGGTAAAATTTGAAGATACATGGTCTTGGTATTGTTTCTTTCATGTGAGGGGGAAGAAAATGTAGATGAATGCAATACATACAAGACAAAATGACCCTGTATTTATCTGCTATTAATTTATACAGAAAAATTTCTTTTGAATTCTATATAAAAAGGAAGACTTCCTATATAAAGAGTAACTATGCCATTAGATTAAAAAAAATTCTGACTATGGTTCAATATTGCACCCATTTACAGGGTAACTTCAGTAGTGGGAAGGGATACTGTGAAAATTAAGCGTTATGTAGAGAATGGATGGACAGAGGAAACAGATGGCCTTTGTGGAAGTTACTATTAAGCCAAGAAGGAAACCAGTCAAGGGCAAAGATGTGAAAATCACTGAATGGCATACTAGGTGAGGGGAACTGAGATAGGAGATATATAAGTTCCCAGAGAAAGGATCTGGGGATGAGAGAGAGAGAGAGAGACAGAGACAGGGACAGGGACAGGAAGGTCAGCATGGCCAGAAGAGATCATGAGAAAAGAGGAGACAAGAAGCTTGCAGAAATCAAATAGCATTGAAGATAATAACCATTCTTTTTTTTTAATGTTTATTTTTGAGAGAGAGAGAGAGAGAGAGAGTGAGAGAGTAAGTGAGCAGGGGAGGGGCAGAGAGAGAGGGAGACACAGAGTCTGAAACAGGATCCAGGCTCTGAGTTGTCAGCAGAGAGCCCAATGCAGGGCTCGAACTCACAAACTGCAAGATCATGACCTGAGCCAAAGTTGGACACTTAACAGACTGAGCCATCCAGGTGCCCCATGATAATGACAATTCTTCTGACTTGCACTGAATATTTAACATGTGCCAGCCATGCATGGTTTTAGTATTTAACATGGGCCTTGGATTCCATTGGGTCTTATCCACAAGGAAACACTTTAGTTTTTATTCAAATTGAAATGGGAAAAAGAGAGGTCTTCAAGGAATACCCCTGACAGTTCTCTCTGGTAAAATTTGCTGTAAGCAGAGCAAACAGTAGGTAAACATGGTTCAAGGGAGTTATTCTTTTTTTAAAAAAGATGATTTGTTTCAAACCATCTTTGTATGAAGATGGGGAAACAAAACTAATGAAGGAAAGTCATGCCTCCGTTTCTTCATTGTCAAAAGGAGGAAAATAAAATCCTAGTTTCTTGTGAGAACTGAACAAAATTTGTGTGTTTGTGTTTAGTGAGGCTTATAGTGAGGATTCAAGTGGTGGCTACTAACATGGCGATGAAGGAAGAGGAAAAAGAAATTACCATCACAAATCCTTGAGCAAGGCATTTAAGGCTTCCACCTCTCTAGTAAAACTTAGTGCTTAGGTGTAATTGACTTAAGTTGTGCAAAGTGGCTGCAAAGATATTTAAAAGAATCTACTGTGTTAGGGTTCCAGAAATACTAAGCATGGACCATCAATGAAAAGAAAGGACCATTAAAAGGACAAATGGTCAAAATTAGTCAAATGATCTCAAAGTTCTTTCCAGATTATTTTTCTCAAGGTGTTTGCTTTACATTTGCATCTCACTTTCTGTTATATACCCGTGGCATCAAGCACAAGCATCTGTTCTATAGCTTTAATAAAATGTGTTTTTTAGATAGGACAAAATATCTCCATTGATGGTCTCAGGAATCAAATTCAGTACCACAAAAAAGAACAAAATAGGGAAAAGGCAATTGATAATACATAGTGATATAATCTCTAAACTAAATTGCCAAGACTAAATTGCAAAATGTTTGGTGTTGCTCTAAACATCTAAGATTCCAGACCAAAACATACTCACAAATGGTGAAATGAATGTCGTCAGAACTTATCCCTACTAAAAGACCTCCTGCCTTAAAAAAGAATCACAGAAAGACACAAATTATTTCTGATTAAGGAAAAGAAATAAATTCACTTAAAGAATAACAAGTACAACTTTTTTTTTTCCAAGTAGTCATGCTGTGCTGAAATCTGATTTGTGATTTGGCAATATATGACAAGAGATGAGGTTTTGTTTTTTTGTTGTTTTACATGAAAATCCGCAGAAGTGTGAGCCACTGAAAATTTAGCTCTCAGTATTAGAAAATTTGAATACGAAACACTTATCAATAACTTGTTGAAGATATCCATTGTAGTCAACATACAAACATACAGGAGTTTCAGGAAGAGACAATTAGAAATAACAAGTGAGACAATACTACCAATAGCTCTTTAAATTAGGTTTGATGAGGGGCACCTGGGTGGCTCAGTTGGTTGAGTGACCAACTTAAGCTCAGGTTATGATCTCACAGCTTGTGAGTTCGAGCCCCGAGTCAGGCTCTGTGCTGACAGTTCAGAGCCTGGAACCTGCTTTGGATTCTGTGCCTCCCTCTCTCTCTGCCCCAACCCACTCACATTCTGTCTCTCTCAACAATAAATAAGCGTTAAAAAAAAAAAAAAAAAAAAAAAAAAAAGAGGTTTGATGAAATCATAAAAGCAACTTAATAGCATCCTCAGGTCTACCAGCCAGCTTTTTGGTCATTGCTACTTCACTAACATGTCCTTATTTTCTTGTCTTCTACCGTAGTTAGGTTTCTCCAAGCAAAAAGTACTGATGCCAGATTTGAAGACAGTAATAAAGCTGAGGCCATCTTCCCGCAGCTATTCCACAACATGAGATCATGGAAAAGTGGGTGAGGAGTAGCCATACCCTGTGCTCCACTTATGTGTAACAGACTCATGGTGTCAAGGGCAGTTGTTCCAAAATGGAATCAGTGACAGTTGCAACTTCAGTGCTGGTGGCCTGGCTCCTTCACTGAAGGGTATACTCAAATGCATTTTTTCTCCTGCCATTTGAAAATTTTGTAAGCAAGCAAACATTCCATGTTAAATTCCATTCCACCCAAAATATCTAGAGTTGTTTCACTGCTGTTTCAATTATTGCACTCAACATTGACTGATATGTTGTCCTTTTTAAAAATTAATTATCTTGTTTTGCCCTACACTAATGCTATGATAATGATGAAGAAAATGAGACTCAATTTTAAAAATGGTCAGTGCGTGGTACAGCCACTCTGGAAAACAGTATGGAGGCTCCTCAAAAAATTAAAAACAGAACTACCCTACAACCCAGCAATAGCACTACTAGGAATTTATCCAAAGGATACACAAGTGCTGATTCATAGGGGCACATGTATCCCAATGTTTCTAGCAGTGCTTTCAGCAATAGCCAAATTATGGAAAGAGCTCAAATGTCCATCTACTGATGAATGGATAAAGAAGATGTGGTTTATATATACAATGGGATACTACCCGGCAATGAGAAGGAATGAAATCCTGCCATTTGCAGCAACATGGATGGAACTGGAGGGTATTATGCTAAGTGAAATAAGTCAGTCAGAGAAAGACAGGTATATGTTTTCACTCATATGTGGAACTTGAGAAACTGAACAGAAGACCATGGAGGAAGGGAAGGGGAAAAAATTGAGAGGGAGGTAAGCAAACCATTAGAGACTCTTAAATACAGAGAACAAACTGAGGGTTGATGGGAGGAGAGGGGAAAATGGGTGATGGGCATTGAGGAGGGCACTTGTTAGGATGAGCACCGGGTATTGTACACAAGCAATGAATCACGGAAATCTACCCCCAAAACCAACTGCACACTGTATACACTG
This sequence comes from Panthera uncia, assembly GCF_023721935.1. NCBI lineage: Eukaryota > Metazoa > Chordata > Mammalia > Carnivora > Felidae > Panthera > Panthera uncia. The sequence continues at coordinate 43,899,592 of NW_026057576.1, forward strand.
TTTGTTAGCCAAATTGACAATAAATTACATTTAAAAAATAGAAAAATAAAACTTCTGCAAGTAAAAAAATATATAGCCAGTTTGTATTCAACAGCATTTGTTAGATACCAAGAATGTAGAAAGAGCTCTGCTAAGTGATTTGTATTTATTATCCTTAATACACATGATAATCCTCCTTGGTTATTACTGTCATCATTTTATTAATATGAAAACTGAGACTAAGAATGGTTAAGTTGTTTTTCCCAAAGTAACACAGCTAGTAAGTGACATACCTGAAATTCATCCCCAGGTCTGTCTGATTCCTAAGGCCACAATTTAACCAATAGGATATACAAATTTTACTTTATTATTTTTTATTATTTTTATTTATTTATTATGTTTATTTATTTTGAGAGAGACATTGATAACGAGCAGGGAAGAGGCAAATAGAGAGGAGAGAAAGAATCCGAAGCAGGATCCACACTGTCATCAAAGAACCCAACATGGAACTTGATCTCATGAATCGGGAGATGATGACCAGGAGTCAGACAGTTAACCAAGCGAGACACCCAGGTGCCCCTAATAGGATATACAGATTTTTAGGGGAGGCCCAATTATGGAGGTGAGGAAGACGGGGAAGTTGGGAGCAAGGGCAGAATTAACATAATATGGTGAACAGGCCTGAATGACTTAGAACGACCTGCTCCAATTCTAGGGCCAATACTTTATATCTTTGCCTTTTAGGTAAGTTAAGTAACTAATTCAGTTTCTACTTCTGAGAGAAAGTGAGCAATTATTTCTCTAGGGTTATTCAAGAGTTAAAATAGCATACATACGTTTTCCAGATCAGAAAAGTTACACCTAGTGATTCCTTTGCCCTCTCCCTACAGCTCGAGAGCACATATAAGCAAACTGCTGGGTCATATTTGACAGCATAATATAGTATATTATTGGCAAAAAGAAGTACACATTGTGAACCATACCTGTTTTAACTAAACTTCTATTGGTGTGTTTATCTTTTCACGATCACCTCAATACCTGTTAGCATAACAAATTAACGTTCCAAATTGGTATAGCCCATTCATAACATTAGATGCCTCATAAATTAACACCAATGATCTTTAGCTTCAATAATGAATAATCATAGACCCTGAAACTAACAGAATAAAATCAAATACTGTTTTGACTCTAATTGCTAGTGAAAATTTCAAGATTATATTTGAAAGGACATGTTTTACCTACAAGAAAGGAGAAAAAGGAACTTGCGTTATCAGATCCATAGGAATAGTTGTTTATTTTTCCCCCTGGGGTTAATCAACTACAGGTTTCCTTTGTCTTGTTCCCCACCAAAACACAAATACCGTTCTGTAAATTAGCTTTAGTTTTCTGTGTCTATATCTGCCTAACAAGCATTGTATAAAGCCTATTCAGTTTTAGGTTATGTAAGATTCTTCAGTGGAAAACAGCTAGTATTCTGGCTTTAGAATCAAATAAACTTGGATATTTCTACCTTCAACACAGACTTGTTTACTGACATTATGAAAGTTATTTAAACTCTAGGATTCTCAGATTCTTCTCTGTGAGTGGAGGTAATAACCTCTGCCTCCAACTATGCTGTGGATTAAATGAGCATCCCCCCACCCCCGACACACACCCCATGTATCACTATCTTAATTTTTAAAGCTTAACAACATTAAGAAGATTCAAATTTTTCCAACAGTCTAAAAAAATTCCTTTCTTTTGCAATTTTCTCCTCTGCTGATTCTTTAGAGCAGGGTATATTCAACTTTATAAAGGAAGAAGATACTTTTAATTTTTAGGCTTCCACAAGTGGGGGATAATGGAATAGTTATGGGAAAGTTCAGTGATGTTTCTTATTCTCCTTACCATGCTTAAAAGGGTGCTAGTATTTGGTTAGGTGAAATCACAGTGGCTTCTGTTCAGACAGTAAAACTAAATAAAACTTTTTGATTATGTAATTGGGAACTCTACTCTGGTAGGGTTTTTGTGTGTGTCTGTGTGTGTGTGTTTTGCTTTTGTTTTATTAGTGGTAAAGAGAATTGTAAATCCAAACAAAGACAAAAAATAGTTGTTCACAATCTAACCTATTATAATACAAAATCTAATACATTTTAGTTTCTCCCAATCATATTGCTAAGCGTGTACTTTCCCTTGCCAACTTATAGCTTATTGCATGGCAGTGATATCCTTCATTCAATTCATGTTTGATACATTGCCTCTAATATTTTTTGTGGCCCACCTAAATGCAACACACAACTTAAGAGTTTTATTTTGCACATGACAAAATACAAGGACATTTAAAGATATTCAATTATTTTCTCTTTCCCCTTATATTGTCAATTTCTCCTTATATTTGTTAATGATATAGTTTAAATCTTGACTCTCCAATGCTATGGTACGAAAGATACTGATTAGCCAGATGGCTAAGGCTTTGCCACCTAGGCCCCCAGAAATGTCAATCATAGTGAGAGTTAAGTCTTCAGCTGCTTATTTTGCAAGTCCTTTAAAGAACAAATCTCTCATCATCACTGAAATGGAGACAGAAGGCAACAGAAGGAGTAGAAATAAAGGAAAAAACAAAGAATGAAGAAAAAAAGAACAGATATGAACAGCTACTTCCTGTTCTCTAGAGGAGGAAGAACACAGCTTCCAGTTATACAGTTATGAGTCGCCTGAATGGTGAGCGTGGGGGCACGGGCAGACATCCTCATTCCACTCATGCCTTTCTCATCATTTTAGATCTACCTGCCCAGAGACAGGCCGCATTCTCCTTTGTACTCTGTCCCTGCAGTTCAAGACTTCCTCTCTCTGGCCTGAAACAACGGACATTAAAAAAAAAAAAAGCTGCTTCCTTGGATCGCTGATTCTCAACTAGTATCTTACTTATATGTGGGAATGTCCTGAGTAACTGTAACAACCTCAAATGTCCCTTCTCCACACTTCAAAAGGTTCTTCAGGTGATGTGATATGTATGTATGTGTACACACACACACACACACACACACACACACACACTGGAATATTATTTGGAAATTAAAAATGAAATCTTGTCATTTGCAACAAGGTGGATGGAACTAGAGTGTATTATGCTAAGCAAAATTAGAGAAAGACAAATCTCCTATAACTTCAGTCATATGTGGAATTTAAGATACAAAACAGATGAACATAAGGGAAGGAAAGCAAAAATAATATAAAAACAGAGAGGGAAACAAACCATAAGAGACTCTTAAATACACAGAACTGAGGGTTGCTGGAGAGATTTTGGGCAGGGGGATGGGCTAAATGGGCAAGGGGCAGTGAGGAGGACACTTGTTGGGATGAGCACCGGGTGTTATATGTAAGTGATAAATCACTGAATTCTATTCCTGAAATCACTATTACACTATATGTTAACTAACTTGGATATATATATATAATATATATATGTGTATATATATATTATATATATATATTTTTTTTTTTTAAAGGGGGGAGCCTCTTCAGGTGAAAGCTCCATTACCATACTTCCATTCTTTATAAGATGAAAATTATGTTATATTAAAATGTAGAAAGTAGTGCCATATTTGCTGAGAAATTATTATTTAGGAGCAGCAGAAATCAACTCTTTATTCCATATAAAAACATGTATGCAACTTGAATTTATTAATAATGCTAATAATTTTATTTCCAGCAATCTACTTCCTCTGTTGATCTGTCAGGTGTCTCTAAACTTGAAAGGGAAAGTTCAACAAAACATTTCTACAGCAGGGTTATTTTCTGTATGATTAATAGATTTCCATTAAAATATACCTGATATAAAAAGCATCAGCTTGAAATGAACTATTTTCTAATCCTATCTTCTAAAGTAACAGTGATCATAAGTAAGTCACCTACTCTCTATAGACCTCATTTTATTCATCTATACATTGAGTTTACTAGACTGCACTTTTATGTAATTTAATATACCTAAAAAACACATTTTTTGCTATATACCTACACATTTGATACACTTAAAATAAGTAAATATAGATTCACTATATAATAAAACACTCCACATAAAAGAATTCAATAATACATAAATGCTGCAAAGACCAGTGTTTTCTATGATGGAGACAGCATGTATGTGATACATCCTATGTATTATTTTAATAGAATGTATTTAGCTAGTTCCTTTAACACACATCTTGCTTATTGAAATCCAGATAATATCAATACAGAGAAAATAAATCCAAAGCTTCTAAGCTTTGTAAATAAGAGAAAATTAAAGTGATGGAACTTTTCTCTGACTGGATGGAGCTGGAAAATTCTTTGAATTCATGCATTAGTACTGTCCACAGTGCACCCTACTCTGTGATAGTGACATGTAAGTTGTAATTAAGAAACAATTTTTCAGAGGAAAATGTGAATGCAGAATGCATTTTGTTTAGTCAATCTAAATGAAGGGGTAGCTGATTATCATGCCCCAAGTAGGCAACTAGGCATACCACTTCTGATTATCAACAAGTGGAACGTCTAGAATGGTCTCAGAAAAAAAAAAAAAAAAAAAAAAATCTTTGAATCGAGTGAATGTGGTAAATATTTACTATCCATAAGATAACTTTTTTTCCCAAATAAGCTTTCCATTTTACTTTCAAAAAAACTAAGATGTAGGTTGCTGACTTAAGAGTTAATAAAGACATAGCCTCCACTAGCAGAATTAATATTCAAATGGCTACATTGTCTCCAAGGCACTTGAATATCAAAAAGGAAGAGGAGATTTTATTGATCTGGGAAATGGCAGCGGGTTATGCTTATTGTATATAATAAAGACTATTGATTTTGTTAAGCAGAAAAATGGCACTTTAAAAAGCCCATTTTGTATCAACTGCAACTGAATGGTACTTTCCACCAGTCTAGAAGTTTTCAGAATCCTTTTTAATGGAGCAAGAAGTATAATCTGTCAGGAACATCCTTTATACCAACAGAACGAAAGTTCATTGCTATAATGAAGGTTTTCCTCTAATATCTAAATTGAAATTGCCATCTATTCAACTAACTTAAAATTATAGACAATGTTCTCCCTGCAATAAAAGGACCTCATACTCAAGAATAATTTCTTCAGCTCATACCACACCTAAGGAGTTTGAGAGAGAAGAGGTTTCTTCCTAAGAATATATGGTTATGTCCAAAAGTTGATGAGGCCACTTGAACAGAAAGCCAATACACATTAGTTTAGTAAGTTGTAATTATTTCAGGGAGTAGTAAAACCTAAAGTGCTCTAGGCTTAGAAGTTACTGCAGTCTACCATCAAAACACTGTTTATTGATGTTTTTTAAATATGCTGACAGAAGTGACAGAGCTTGCTACCGGTTTTATAGAACTTTCAAATAAGACTAATAATATTTGTGCATTTCTATAGACTAGTGAGTACAATAGTACTCAATATGGTCTGGGAGAAGGCTTTTATTTTGCTTCTGTGTTTTAGAATTCACAGACCAACTATGAAATAAGTTGTTAGCAGACAGGGTAGAATCCAAGTTTCACTTAATTCACCACATATCTGGGACTGATCTCAGATTCTGCCAGGGGAACAGCTCGAAGACATGTTCCCAACTCACTGGTGGTAAAGTATGACTTTGTGTCTAAGATCTAGCTAATAGACTGTGAGAAGTGATATCTAACAATTTCAGAGCTGAGCTACCGAAGATTTCCCTATGTTTTCACCCATGCTCTGTTCCGTTTCCATCTGTCTGCAATGAACATGGCCCAAGGGGGTGAGGGGGAAAGACAAATGTTGGAGATGCCCTAACATCTACCATCCTGAGTCCCTGATTGACAGTATGAAGGAGAATTGCCCTGCCCTGCTTTTTTGCTCACTCAGAACTATTATATCAGCAAAAAAGAGTCACTATGTTTAAGCTATTATTTATATTTGACCTATTATTTGTGAGAATTGCTATCATTATCTTGACTGACACAGAAGTTTGTACCTTAAATAGGATATTGTTGTAAAAATAATCAAATTATGGATGTTGACTTATGTTGTGCTTTGAAAGGAACTGTTGCTAGCAACAATTTGAAAGAAAGACAAGTACTCACCAAGCCTGTGGCTCTAGAGGAAATTTTTGGAAAGAGCCAAGATGGTATTATGTAACATTTTTACTTATTGTTTTTAGCAATATATTGAAGAAATGATTTTAAAAAATTAAAGAATTGTCCAGGTTGCAAATAAAAATGAAATGGAAGAGGGGTGCCTGGGTGGCTCAGTCGGTTAAGCGTCCGACTTCAGCTCAGGTCATAATCTCCTAGTTCATGGGTTCGATCCCCACATCAGGCTCTGCACTGACAGCCCAGAGCCTGGAGCCTGCTTCCAATTCTGTGTCTCCCCCTCTCTCTGCCCCCCAACCCCCGCTTGTGCACTCGTGTGCGTGTGTGCTCTCTCAAAAATAAATAAACATTAAACATTTTTTAAGACAATGAAATGGAAGAGAGAATAGTCACAAAACTGTAAACTCCCAGGGTTTAAAAAAAAAAAAAAAAAGTCAGCAGCTTCTGGATCCTAAACAGTATGATCTAAGTATTAAAAAAGCTGGAGATCAACAAATTTCATAAAGACCTCTCAGCTTCAAAAGTTAAAAAAAAAAAAAAAAAAAGGATCCAGCCCTTGAGCAAAGATCAGATGCTTAGTGAAAAGTTGCTACCTTCCCATTAAAATTTATTGTTACCTATGTTTCACCAGGATGAGAAGAGAGATGTATAGAAAACACAGTTAAGAACTAGGCCAAGTAAAAAGCTTTGGGTCTATTTATAGGTCTTAAAACTGCCTTAAAACAAGTTGGTCAAAAGTATTCCAGATAGGAGGCCAGGAAGGGGGCAGATTTTATTTCTTTGACTCTTTCCTGAGGAAGCCTCTGTGAGCAAATCAAATGTTGATTTGCAAACTCTCAACAGAAGAGGACAGATCACATAAACTGAGGCCCTCAAGGAAAACATAATCCCAGTGCCTACTTCAGATGTGGCCATAGAGGTAATGAATAAGTAGGACCTCCCAGTAGGTAGAACTAGGGGGCAAGAGAGAAAAACTGGTAAGAGTGTATTGTGTCGCAGAATCTGGGTACAATGAAGGAATTTTCTCTGGGAAAGAGAAGAGGGTCTTCAAAATACCAAGAGGTTATATTATGGCTATGGACCAGCACAGCTTTAAGTCTCTTATTGGGCACATATTTTAGTAACCTTAAAGGTGGCCAGTGACAGAAAATGCTTTTTGTCACAAAATCTGCATTTTCGTCTTCAGCTTGAACCCAGCTACACTTGCCGTGAGGTATGAACCTATGCCTGATATCTACCTTAAAGTGTATGAACAGAAATGTGTACCACTTCAGGGCCTGGCCCATAAAACTATCCTAAAATATTTTTTTTTCCATTTGGTAACTTGACGATTGGTAGATAACCATCATGTTTAAAAGTCAGAGATGACAGATCATCTCTTGTCCGGGTTTCTGCATAATTTTGTGGAAAAGAATCTCTCTCTTATGACCTCTGCATCTGCCCAGGATTTTACGTGAGCATGATAAACTTCTAATGTTTTTGAACATTAAATATTTATGAAGCAGAATTTCTAAGCACTTAGCACTAATCTAATGCTCATGTTCCTTGGTTCTCCCTGTTCTGAAAAATACTACAAAATAGAAGGATGAGATAACATTTTGGGGGGGTGCCTGGGTGACTCAGTTGAGTGATCCACTGTTGGTTTCAGCTCAGTTCATAATCTCAGGGTCGTGGCATCCAGCCCACATCTGGCTCTGCACTGAGCTGAGTGTGGAGCCTGCTTAAGATTCGCTCCCCCTCTGCCCCTCTCCCCTGCTCACGTGCGCATGCACGCGCGCGCGCGCTCACACACACACACACACACACACACACACAGCCCACAGGTTCGTGCTAAGAAAAAAAAAAAAACATGTTTTGAAGGAGGATACTATGACTCCATGAATAAAACTGATGATTAAACTTCTACTTCAAGGAATTATAGAAAATTAAACAGAGCTAAGTACTGGAATAGCCAAGAAATGCCAACTATGTTTTATATTTAGATATATCAGTGATTAAGAATTTGTGTGAAATACTGAAATTATATATAAAATAGGATGTATGAAAGATTCACATTTTGGCTTCCTGTAGATTCTAATCCCTGTTTACCTGTATAGTTGAGTAGATTTTCATCCCCAAATTAAGTTTTTTTTTATATTACTTTGTTATTTGTAATTTAAGCTGAAGAAGATCTTTGCAATTTTATGAAAACTTCACCTAAGAATCAATTTTATTGCAGTCATAGAAAGTTACAAATATTATTACTTGCTAAAATGCATTTCTGCCTATCAGCTCAGTTTAAGTAGATGAGTTCCATGATTACGCCAGCTAAGTGATTTATATTCTTCTGAGCTTCCATGGCAATTTGTAATTTTATATTACTTTATACTTTCTGCCATATATTATAGTTTCTTTTATGGATCTCTTATTGCAGAAAGCTCTTTGAATGTTTTCATTTGGTTCATCCTTTGTCCTGTATCTTCAAGCCTCTACAACATGTTATAATTGGATTTTTGTTTTGCTCAATATATACTAATGCACCCATTTATTTATTTACCAGGTCTCTTTCAGGTCCAGCACCGTACCAGAACATGACTGGAACTAAACTTTAAAGAATATCATGGTAGTACACAAATCACAAAGGAGAACTTCTGTGTCATGATGGCTGCACCACTATCAACAGGCTCCCCTACTCCTGAGTTTCTATCTAATGTAAAGTTTGCATTTCTGATACTATTCATGGTTCCCACACTCTAGGTTTGGCAGCCACTGGCTCCCTGTTAAACCCATCCAGCCTGAATTTCCACTTGACCAAATTCAATATGTAGAAGGAAAGTATACTTCAATTTACTAAGGGTCAGGGCCATTTACAATAGATACAAAACTATTCAAAGTAATATTTGTGTATATAAATGAGCAAAAAAGTAATAAATTTCCCTACTTGTAACAAATGTGACAGTTTTACATGTAAGGAATACAATTCTCAAGGAATTACATAGTTTAAAAAAGACAAAAAAAACAAAAACCCTTCAGTCTTTCCAGAAAAGCAACTCTAAAACTAAACCAAAGAAATAGAAGCAATCCTTGTTCTTTCTTAGAGGATGCCCTTGGAGTCGGTGAAATGTTCAAAATAACAACACATTCTTCTTAGAGAAAAGGGGATGTATGAAAATCTGTCTTTGAAGATCTTGTGGTCTGTATGAAACAGTTTCTGATCCATAATCTATCCATAATAGATAACTTTTTATCTTATAGGCCATATGTACCCTTTAAGAGTTAATAAATTAATGTTTTTCAGACATGTATTACTAGAAAATGCAAGCATATATGCATTATCTTCAGACAAATATATTTGCTCTTTTGTACCTCAACATTTGACACTAATGTAGAGAAGTGTTGAAACACTATATTGGACACCTGAAAATAATACAACACTGTTAAATTATGCTGGAATTCAAAGTATTTTTTAAGTAATCCTGAAAAAAATATCATAAAATTAAAACAAAGTGATTTTTCCCCTAATATACTTTTCTAAAATTAAGAGGCAATGATGATTGGGTTTATTTTTTGAAGAAAACTGGTGAGGGAAGTAGATCCACGAAGAGAGGTGGGAGAGGAAACTGGGGGTTATCAAGAGGCTTTCGTCGCTGTGGCATCAGTGTTAGTAGATGAAAGCAGTTGATCCCTTTCTAGGTGGAGGAAAAAGAACATATTGTGCAATTATGTCCTGTGCTGAATATATTGTTGGCATTCAACCAATTAATAATAACAAGAATGAAAACAACTCTGTCTGCGATAAGAATAAGGCTTCCAATATTAGTCACAGTCTGCTTAGCTTTAGGCTGGCTTAGATAAATGTAGTAAAGACAAGGAAAACATCCCACTCCACACTTTTTGGCTAATTTAATATCTTTGCTAAGTGCTTAGGCAGTATGGTGACAGGCATAAAGAAAATGCATGGATTGATTGCACTGATAGATAAATAGAGTCCATTTTAGCACAAAGAAAAACCTTTATAATTAGATGTGAATACCTGGTTTCTTGCCATCTATCACATATGCAAGTTTGGGAAAGTATTTTTGTAATGAATTAGAAATGAGTAATATTTCATAATACTCATGATGCATTATACACATCCTGCCATAAATGGCTCAGTCTATACTGACAATCAGATTCACAAATGGTTCAACTCATTGGAAAGACCTTTCCACATACCTCCCTGCCAAAATTTTTTGAGCAACTTAGCATTTTTCTCAAACACTTGAGTCATCCAAATTTCACAAATGTTTTGTGTAATTTTCCTGAAGCATATACTGAAATCCTATAAGTTCTTGGCAAATAGAAATCCAATGATAAGTATCTGGTCAATAAATTCAGGAGATACGAGGCCCATAAAAATGTTTTAGGGCCCTAATTTGACCAAATAATACCACTAAGAAAATAAGCAAAGTGAGCATTTTAAACAAAATGAATTTTAGTAAATAAAGCAACAGTATGCATTCTAGTTTATATTCAGGCCCTAATACTGGACCAAGGGAAAAACTGAAATAATTACACCCTGTAGCATCTAATTTTATAAGGAAGATAAAACAAACACAAAGAGAAAGAAAAGGAGAGGGGAGAGAGAATGGAGAGGGAGACTAGGAATGTACCAAGATGTTTGATTAATTCTACACAGATTTGGCCAGCATGAAAAACATTGATCAGATACACAGAACATACCAGAAAGCAGAACAATGGCTATGGTAAATAAGGACCAAGCCTATAGTCTACAGCAAGCTCGAGATTTTGTTGTTATTCTGGAGTAGTAAAGGTAGTAACAAAATTGTTACGGTAATAACAAAATTGTAAACTAAAAATAATCTGGGTTTATATGAAGGTACCCCTTTAGAGAAGAGTGGCTGTCTTCTCCAGGTCAGGGCTGGCCTCTCAACTTTCCCCTACAAAACGAGGGAAAGCAGACAGTAATTTTACCAAAAAGGTTTGTGCTTATGTCTTAAATATTACCATCCAAAGTTCCAAAGTAAATGAAACTACGATAACAAGACATGTCATGATCAGGAGAAACCAATAAGGCAGATCATCTCTAAGAAAACTTACTTAATATCAATAAGATGGTTTGTTTGCTATCTTTTCCCTTAAACTTCTGGCTACTATCAGCACAAGGTGGGGTTCTTGAAGTCCTATTTTTTAAATGTTAATTTCTTATGCAAAATACAACAGGGAACTTGTTGATTTTTATTCAATTTCACAAGAATTTGGGGAAACATATAAAAGGTTAGTTTTAAGAGTTTTATGTATAAATTTCAATTGATTTTTAGAAAATAACGACTAAAATGACAATAAAGACAATTAATGAAGCCAGGGAATAAAATTATTAATGGGTCTGAATTGCTTCATATCCTTAAATCCCTGTCTCAGGTAAACCTTTGACAATAAAAATGTACAAAATACATTTGGACAATTAGAAAATAATGAAAAGCATTCAAGAATGACATTTGACAAAGGCAGATAAGGGAATACTGTACTTGAAAAAATGAGCATTTATAGATCAGCTGCCCCTGATGTGATATATCATAGATTATTAAGAAAATTGTATACCAGTATACTGAATCAATTGCAATTAGCTTAGGGCAAAAGGAAAATGGACTATACCTAATTAGTTATGACAATGAAAGATGTTGATTCAATGGAAGATGTTTATAAGTTATAAATGAGATAAAAACATAAAATTAAGAAAATAAGTCTACATTTATACTACATATATAAACCTAGCAAGGAAACAATTACAGAAAGACTATCATTGAAAGAAAATATACAGTAAACAAAAAGATGAAAAAGTTATAACAGAAGGAGCTACGAAGAAGATCTAAAGCAGGGTGTCATGAAGTTGTAACAGGATAGTATGAATGACTAGGTGTTCTGCAGCCATGACCCTTGACATAACAGAGCTAAATTTATAATCCCAACCTGTTATTTACTAGCTGCATGACTTTGGACAGGCTCCTTACCTTTTTTGATCTTCACTTTCCTCCCCTGTTAAAGACACAAAGATCTGTATCAGGAGTTGATAAAGCAAGGTATTAAAAAGACCTAGCTTAAATTGAGAAACTGGTGTATGGATTCTATTCAAGCCTAAAGTGAGTTAAACTAACTCCTCCTTTATTCATACATTGTTCGAATGGTGTCTCTTTGGTTACTGTGATTTCTTTGCTAAATTCCTCAAAATCAGTACCTCAGAAAACATATCCAATTAATGAATGCATACACATTAAAAGGGGGTATAAAAGCCCAGAACTCTCTTTCCTACTATTACAGTTACATAATTGTAACTATAACCATTTTATTTAAAATCACAAAACTTAAATAAGGCTAGAGAAGAACTTCACAGAAAATGTGATTTAAAATCCTCTCTTCAA